>NW_027211831.1:0-102978 GCF_036971445.1 Narcine bancroftii | reverse complement strand
TTTGAAAACCACTGTTTTAATTGTCCCTGATATCAGAACTCCAAAGGAAATGGGCCAATGACAATTTTTCTCATGCAAAATATTTCAGTAACAATATCTCTTCTTCTTTGGCTTGGCTTCGCGGACGAAGATTTATGGAGGGGGTAAAAAGTCCACGTCAGCTGCAGGCTCGTTTGTGGCTGACAAGTCCGATGCGGGACAGGCAGACACGATTGCAGCGGTTGCAAGGGAAAATTGTTGGTTGGGGTTGGGTGTTGGGTTTTTCCTCCTTTGCCTTTTGTCAGTGAGGTGGGCTCTGCGGTCTTCTTCAAAGGAGGTTGCTGCCTGCCAAACTGTGAGGCGCCAAGATGCACGGTTTGAGGCGTTATCAGCCCACTGGCGGTGGTCAATGTGCAGGCACCAAGAGATTTCTTTAGGCAGATCCTTGTACCTTTTCTTTGGTGCACCTCTGTCACGGTGGCCAGTGGAGAGCTCGCCACTATATAACCATATACAGCACAGAACAGGCCAGTTCGGCCCTACTAGGTCCATGCTGGAACAAATCCCCACTCTCCTCATCCCACTTACCAGCACCTGGTCCAAACCCCTCCAATCCTCTCCCCTCCATGTAATTATCCAGTCTTTCCTCAAATGTAAATAACATCCTTGCTTCAACAACCTCTGCCGGAAGCTTATTCCACATCCCAACCCACCCTTGCGTTGAAATTTCCCCTCATGTTCCCCTTATAATTTTCCCCCTGCAGTCTCAAACCATGGCCTCTGGTTTGAATATCCCCCACTCTTAATTGAAAAAGCCTATCCACGTTGACTCCCTCTGTCCCTTTTAAAATCCTGAACACCTCCATCAAATCCCCCCTCAATCTTCTACGCACCAGAGAAAAAAGCCCCAGGCTGCTCAACCTTTCCCTGTAACTCAAACCCTGACATCCTGTCAACATTCTCGTGAACCTTCTCTGCACTCTCTCTATTTTGTTTATATCTTTCCTATAATTCGGTGACCAAAACTGCACACAGTACTCCAAATTTGGCCTCACCTACTCTTGAATTCAATACTCCGATTTATGAAGGCCAACATTCCAAATGCCTTCTTCACCACACCATCTACCTGAGTATCAGCCTTGAGGGTACTATTTACCATAACTCCTAAATCCCTTTGTTGCTCTGCACCCCTCAATTGTCTATCATTTAATGCATATGACCTATTTAAATTTGCAACACTTTCCAAAATGCAACACTTCACACTTATCCGTATTAAATTCCATCAGCCATTTCTCTGCCCACTCCTCTAGCTTTCCTATCTCTCTTTTAAAGCTATGGAAATCTTCCTCACTGTCCACAATACCACCAATCTTTGTATCATCTGCAAACTTACTTATCCAATTTACCACCCCTACTTCCAGATCGTTTATATATAACAAACAATAGTGGACCCAGGACCGATCCTTGAGGAACTCCACTAGTCACCGGCCTCCAATTGGACAAACAATTTTCTACCACTACTCTCTGACACCTCCCATCCAACCACTGCTGAATCCATTTCACTACTTCCTTATCTATACCTAATGCCTCCACCTTTTTTCCTAACCTCCTGTGGGGAACTTTGTCAAAAGCTTTATTAAAGTCCAAATAGACAACATCCACAGCTTTCCCTTCAACAACCTTTTTTGTAACCCCCTTGAAGAACTCAATTAGGTTTGTCAAGCATGATCTACCCCTGACAAAACCATGCTGATTACTCCCTATCAATCCCTGTACCTCCAAAAATTTGTAAATAGCATCCCTCAGAACACTTTCCATCAACTTGCCCACCACAGACGTCAGACTTACAGGCCTATAATTCCCAGGTTTGCATTTGGACCCTTTCTTAAACAGCGGAACCACATGCGCCACCCTCCAATCCTTTGGCACTACCCCCGTGGCCAGTGACATCCTAAATATCTCTGTTAATGGCCCCACTATCTGTCCACAAGCCTCCCTGAGTGTCCTTGGGAATATTTTGTCTGGTACGGGAGATTTATCCACCTTTATCTTTTTCAACACAGCCATCACTACCTCCTCGGTTATCCTTATATGCTTCATGACCTCCCCACTATTTTTCTTTACCTCAACTGGTTCAATTTTTTTTCCCTAGTGAATATCGAGGCAAAGAAATCATTCAAAATTTCCCCATTTCCTCAGACTTCTCACTCAGCCTACCCTCGCTATCTACAAGGGGTCCAATTTTATCCCTCACTAATCTTTTACTTTTAATGTACCTATAGAAACCCTTTGGATTTATCCTTACTCTGTCTGCCAAAGCCTCTTCGTGCCTCTTTTTGGCCTTTCTAATTTCTTTCTTAAGATTTTTTCTACACTCCTTGTAGTCCTCTTTCAATTTCTCATCACCCTGCTTGTACACCTCCCTCTTTCTCCGAACCAAATTTCTAATATTCCTGGAAAACCAAGGCTCCCTATGACTTCCAGCCTTTCCTTTGATGCTCACTGGGACTTATCTACTCTGTACTCTCAAAATTTCTTCTTTGAATATTCTCCATTTTTCATTTACATCCTTTCCTGATTGACCTCATGTCCCACTCAATACTCCCCAAAGCCATTCTCATTCCTTCGAAATTTGCCTTTCTCCAATCCAGAACCTCAACTTTAGGCCCTTCTTTACTCTTCCCTAAAACTACCCTAAAACTAATAGAGTTATGATCACTAAACCCAATTTGTTCTCCAACACCTGACCTATCTCGTTCCCTAACAGGAGATCCAGTATTACACTGTCCCGAGTCGGTTCCTCTACATATTGATTAAGAAAACTATCTTGCACACATTTGACAAACTCTTGCCCATCCAGCCCTCTTACAGTATGGTTATCCCAATCAATGTGAGGGAAGTTCAAATCTCCCATGATCAATTGGGTCCAGAGCAGTGATTCTCAACCTTCCCTTCCCACTCACATCCCACCTTAAGCAATCCCTTACTAATCACAGAGCACTGGTGGCACAGGGATTACTTAAAGTGGGATATGAGTGGAAAGGAAAAAGGTTTAGAATTTCTGATTTAGAGGGTGTGGATTTAGGATAATTTATTTTCTGGGAAGGATGTAACATATAAATGGAGGATATTCAAAGGGGAAATTTGAGAGCACAGAGTCGGTCTGTCCCTGTGAGGATTAAAGGAAAGGTTAGAAAATATAGGGAGCCTCAGTTTTCAAGGGATATTGGGAATTTGGTTTGGAGGAAGAGAGATGTGTATAACAGGTAAAGATAACAGGAATAAATGGGGTGCTGAGGAATATAAAAATCTTAAGAAAGAAATGAGAAAGGGTAAAAGGAGAGATGAAGCTGCGTTGGCAGGCAAGGTCAAAATAAATCCAAAGGGTTTCTTCAGATACATTAAAAGTAAAAGAATAGTGAAGGATAAAATTGGGCCCCTTGAAGATCAGACGGGTCGGTTCTGTGAGGAGTCAGAAGAGATGGGGGGAATTTTAAATGTTTTTTTTTTCTTCAGTGTTCACAACATCGTGGCCCAAGGGCCTGGACTGTGCTCTGAAAAGTTCTATAATGGTGATTTGAGCAGGGAGGGAGGAGACACTGGTTGATGTCACAGTCAGAAAGAGCAAGATAGAGGAGAGAAAAAGAGGGAAAAATATAAAATAAGAGAGGGAGAGCAGAAAATAGAGTGAGAGATGCAGTCCTAGAAGAGACAGATAGAGAGAGGGGGAGAGGGAGAAAGAGGGACGGAGGTGGGAGAGAGAGAAGACAGAGCGAGAGACGGGGAGGGAGAGAAGCAGGGGAGAGAGAGGAGAGGGAGAAATATGTGTACTACCAATCAACCACGATCAGACAGAGATTCATGATTAATAGGCTTAAAGTGTCAGCACAGCTTCCATGTTGCTGACCGGTTCCAAGCCAGGTACTGAGGGAAGGGTTTTGGGCATTACAGCCTTTAAGGGGATATCCGGGAGGAAGGAGTCACAGATTCACGGGATGGGCCAGCCCATACATACATCTATATACATAGTGGTAGCACCACGAGAAGCGGAGGGGAGAGGAGAGAGAGAGAGAGGGAGAGAGATGGGGGGGGGGGTGAAAGGGAGAGAGGTTGGGAGAGAGAGTGGGGAGAGAAAGAGGGAGAGGAGAGGGAGGGAGAGAGAGAGACAGGGAGAAAGAGAGAAAGGGGAGAGGGAGAGAGAGGAGAGAGGGGCAGGGAGAGAGAGAGGGAGAGAGAGGCAGGGGAGGGAGAAAGGAAGGAGAGAGAGAGGGAGGGAGAGAGATGGGAGGGAGAAAGGGAGAGAGGTTGGGGAAGAGAGAGGGAGGGAGGGAGGGAGAGAGAGGGAGAAAGGGAAAGGGACAGAGAAAAAGGGAGAGGAGAGAGGCAGGAGAGAGAGGGGGAGAGGTGGGGGAGAAAGAGGAAGAGGGGTGGAAGAAAAGGGGAGAGAGGCAAGGGGAGAGGTGGTGGGTGGGGGTGGGACCCAGGTTCACACACATTGTGGCATCTCTTGCACTGGTGAGTTCTAGATGTGCCCTCAAACTCCCTAATGTGATCCAGATGTGTTCCCCTTCATGCCTGATGGGAACCAGATGTTTGGCTCCTCGATGGCCATAGTAACGATCGGAACATTCCACCCAGGTTGGAAACTTTGAGCCTGTGTTGTGTTTGTGCCAGGGGACTGGCCATGGGCGATGCATCCACGTTGGTGTCTGAGTCCCACTGTGGCATCAATGGTTCACACAGAAATGGAATGTGGATCCTTCAGGAACGTTGTCCCACCGACTCACACTCACCTTCCCCCTTCTTCCTTCCCCATCCCAGTCCTGCAGTGCCCGTCCCCAACCTCCCCCTTACCCCCCCCTGAACACTGTCCCCATCCTCATCCCCCTCGGCTTCTCCTCATCCCCTCATCACCCCTTGCCCACTCCTCACCACCTCACTCCCCTTCACCCCTACCCCTCTCCCCTCCCTCCGATCTCTCCCCTCTTCTCCATCTCCCTCTCCCCTCTATCCCACCTCTTCCCTGCCCTTCCTCCCACCTCTCCTACTCTCCCTCCTCTCCCTCTACCTCCTTCCTTCCTCACTCACCTCCCCTCTACCCCTCCCTGCCACCTCTCCTCTCTCCCCCTCCCTCTCTCCCCTCCCCCCTTCTCCCCCCTCTCCCCTCCCTCTCTCCTCTTTTATCTGCCCTTCTACCCTAGCCTCCCCCTCCTCTCCCACCCCTTTTCCTCGCTCCCCAACGTCCCCTCCCCCTCCCCCTCCCCTGTCACTCCCGCCTCATAGAAAATAGAACATTACGGCACAGTACAGACCCTTCGGTCCTCAATGTCATGCTGACCCATATATTCCTTTAAAAAATACAAATCCCTCCCTACCTTGTAACCCTCAATTTTTCTTCCATCAATGTGTCTGTCTAAGAGTCTCTTAAATGTCCCCAATGTTCCAGCCTCTACCACCACCCCCAGCAAGGCATTCCAGGAACCACAACTCTCTGTGTTTAAAAAAAAACTTACCCCTGAAATCTCCCCTAAACTTCACTCCCTTCACTTTGTACACATGTCCTCTGGTTGTTTGCTGAACCTGCCCCGGGAAACTGGCGCTGTCTGTCCACCCTTTCAGAATCTTGTCAACCTCTATCAAGTCTCCTCTCATCCTTCTACGCACCGAAGTGAAAAGTCCCAGCTCTGTTAACCTTGCCTCATAGGCTTGTTTCCCAATACAGGCAACATCCTGTAAATCTCCTCTGCCCCCTCTCCGCAGCTTCCACATCCTTTTGTAATGGGGTGATAAGAACTGAACACAATTCTCTAAGTGTGGTCTCACCAGAGATTTGTAGAGCTGCAACATGACCCCTCTACTCCTGAACTCAATCCCCTATTAATGAAGCCCAGCATCTCATAGCCTTCTTTACTATCCTGTCAACCTGCGCAGCGACCTTGAGGGTGTATGGATTTGGACCCCATGGTCCCTCTGTACATCCACACTCTTAAGGAACCAACCATTACCCCTGTGCTCAGCCTTCTGGTTTGTCCTTCCAAAATGCATCACCTCACACTTATCCAGATTGAACTCCATCTGACACTTTTCTGCCCAAACTCTGCATCCTGTCTATATCCTGTTGTAACCTTCAACAACCTTCAACTTTATCCACAACTCCTCTAACCCTCATGTCATCCACAATCTTACTGACCCATCCTTCCACCTCTTCATCCAGGGCATTTATGAAAATCACAAAGTGCAGGGGTCCCAGAACATCCCTGTGACACTCCCCTAGTCACCGACCTCACCAACCCCCAACTCCCACCTCTCTCTCTCACTCATTCAGACTCCCCATCACTCCCACCATTCACCCTCTCCCTCCAACCAACCTCTCTCCCTCCCCATCACCCCATCTACCCCCTCATCCTCATCTCCCCCTCACCCCATATCCCCCTCACCCTCCGCACCCCCATCTCTCTCTCCTCCCCTCTCCCTCACCCAAACCACTTCCCTCTCCCCAATCCTCACTGCATTCCTCTTCCCTCACACCCACCTCCCCACCTCATCCTATCACACTTCCCCCATCGCCCCCTCCCCTCCACCTCACTTCCCTCTCCCTCACCCCAACATTGTCCCCACTTCTCCCTCCCCTTACCCTCACCTCACCCCCACTTTCCACATCACTCCCCCTCTCCCTCACATCTCCCCCACCTCAGTCCCCTCTCCCTCAATCCCACCCCTCCACTACTCCATCTCTCCCTCTCCCCTCGCTCCCACCCCTCCAGATCACTCCCCCCTCCCCGTCAGCCCACCTCCCTCAACATGGTCAACAGGAGCAGGTGTGACCATTTAACTCGTTGAGCTTGCTCCCTGTTCAGAGATTGTGGCTGATGTGGCTGTTCACTCAGCTTCACTCACCTGCCCTTTCCCCATATCCCTGTTCTGAACAAATCCATCAAAATATGTCTGAAATACGTTTCCTGAGGGAGCCTCTCCTTCTCCCTTGGGCAGAGAATTCCACTTAGCAAAACCAGAGAACATTACACCACAGAACAGGCCCTACTGTCACTGACCTGCACCCAGTCCATATCCCTCCATCCCCCTCCCATCCATGCATCTGTCCAAATTCTTCTTAAATGTTAAAATTGAGCCCACATTCACCACTTCAGCTGGCAGCTCGTTCCACACCCCCACCACTCTCTGTGAGAAGAGGTACCCCCTCATGTTTCCCCTAAACTTTTCCCCTTTCACCCTTAACCCATGTCCTCTGGTTTGTGTCTCACCCACCCTCAGTGGAAAAAGCTGACCTACATTTACTCTGTCCCCCTCATTATTTTAAATACTTCGATCAAATCTCCCTCGTTCTTCTACACTCCAGGTAATAAAGCCCTAATCTGTTTAACCTTTCCCTGTAACTCAGTTCCTGAAGTTCCGACAACATCCTAGTAACAATCTTCTCTGCACATCTTTCTATTTTATTATCTTTCCTGTAGTTTGGTGACCAAAACTGCACACAATTCTCCAAATTCCCCACTATCTAGGATGAGGAGTCAAAATCTTTTCCCTGAATCTTGTGGCACTGCACCCACGTTTTGGTCCCTTCACTTTCATTCCTCCACTTGGACTTTTACTGTGTTTGCTGGACATTTGTCTGGTGTTCATGAATTTGGTCAGCCCATTGGTTCATGGCTCTGACCAGCATCCCCTGAAGAAGGTCCCTGGATGAAGATCTGGTGATGGTGCTGGTGTGGGATGTGGAAGGGAACCCACAGAGGGTGCAGATGTTCCCCTTGTCCATTCCGTCCTGGACTTCTGGAGACCAAGAGTGTGGACTTCACCAGTTCGGTCAGTGTCTGGACTCTCAGTGACCCAGACTCTCAGTGTCCGGGGCTCCCAGTGACTGAGGCACTCAGTGTCCAGGGCTCTCAATGACCCAGACTCTCAGTGACCAGGGCACTCAGTGACCAGGGTTCTCAGTGTCTGGACTCTCAGTGACCGGGGCTGTCAGTGACCGGGACTTTCAGTGACTGGGGCGTCAGTGACTGGGACTGTCAGTGACTGGGGCTCTCAGTGACTGGGACTCTCAGTGACCAGGGTTCTCAGTGACCGGGGCTCTCAGTGACCGGGACTCTCAGTGACCAGGGTTCTCAGTGTCCCGACTCTCAATGACCGGGGCTGTCAGTGACCGGGACTCTCAGTGACCGGGGCCATCAGTGTCTGGGACTCTCAGTGACCGGGGCTCTCAGTGACCGGGACTCTCAGTGACCGGGGTTCTCAGTGACTGGGAATCTCAGTGACCGGGACTCTCAGTGACCGGGGCTCTCAGTGTCCGGGGCTTTCAGTGACCAGGGCTCTCAGTGACCAGGACTCTCAGTGACTGGGCTCTCAGTAACTGGGGTTCTCAGTGACCGGGGTTCTCAATGTCTGGACTCTCAATGACCGGGGCTGTCAGTGACGGGACTCTCAGTGACCGGGGCCATCAGTGACTGGGACTCTCAGTGACTAGGGCTCTCAGTAACCGGGGTTCTCAGTGACCAGGGCTCTCAGTGACCAGGACTCTCAGTGACTGGGGCTCTCAGTGTCCGGGGCTCTCAGTGACCGAGGCTCTCTGTAACCGGGGTTGTCAGTGACCGGTGCCATAAGAGTGAACAGAGTTTTCATGGCCAGAAAGGGTTAATTCCACATGGAGTAGGGTTTTGCCTGAAGCATTGGACATGGTTAATGCCCAATTGATTGCGTCAGATTATACAAAGATTGGCAATGATGTGGATAATGCAGACTTGCCCATAGTTACAACAGGATATCGACAGGATGCAGTGTAATTTTTAATTTTGACATACAGCTCGATAACCGGTCTTTCCGGTTCCAAGTCCGTGCAGGCCAAATACACCAAATGACCCACATTGCCTGTCTGTTTTGAAAGGGGTGGGTAAACCAGAGCCCCCGGGGTAAACTCACGCGGACATGGGGTGAATGTCCTGCCAAACAGAGCCGGATTTGATCCATGGTCACTGGTCACTGAAATAGAGTGTGCTCACTGTTATGTTCATGTTGGGTGGAGAAGTGACAGATGGAGTTCAATCTGGATAAGTGTGAGGTGATGCATTTTCGAAGGACAAACCAGGAGGCTGAGCACAGGGTTAATGGTCAGTTACTTAAGAGTGCGGATGAATAGAGGGACCTTGGCGTCCAAATTCATACATCCCTCAAGGTCACCGCACAGGTTGATAGGATAGTTAAGAAGGCCTATGGGATGCTGGGATTCATTAATAGGGGGATTGAGTTCGGGAGTAGAGGTCATGTTACAACACTACAAATCTCTGGTGAGACCACCCTTGGACCTTTGTGTTCAGTTCTGGTCATCTCATTACAGGAAGAGGGGGCAGAGGCGATTTACCAGGATGTTGCCTGGATTGGGAAACAAGTCTATGAGGCAAGGTTAGCAGAGCTGGTACTTTTCTCTTTGGCGTGAAGAAGGATGAGAGGAGACTTGATCGAGACCGACAAGATTCTGATAGGCATAGATAGGATGGACAGACAACACCTGTTTCCCAGGGCAGTATCAGCAAACACCAAAGTGAAGTGAGGGAAGTTTAGAGAGACATCAAGGGTAAGTTTATTTTATATATACAGAGTTGTGGGGGCCTGAAAATCTTTGCCGGGTATAGTGGTAGAGGCTGGAACATTAGGGGCATTTTAAAGACACTTAGGCTCATGAATGGAAGAAAAATTGAGGGTTACGGGTGTGAGGTGGGAAAAGGGTAGATTGTTGAGTATGGTCTATGTTCTAGGTTCAAAGGTTTTGCCTGGAGAATTGGGAAGTGTTAACACTGTTCAAGGCTTTGCCTGAGACATCAGGAAGGGAAACAGCTGTGCAAGGTATTGCCTGACATACCGCAAAGGGTTAACATTGTGCGGGGAGATGCCTGATACACCAGGAAAGGTTAATTTACAGTGAGAAATGTTGCTTGAGGTACTGAGAAGGGTTAACACTGTGTGAATCATGTCCTGACACATCAGGAAAGGTTAAGCCATTACTTGATGCTATGTGAAGGGTTAACAGTGTACAGGGCATTGCCTGATGCACAGTGAAGGGTTAACAGCATGCAGAGCATTGCCTGGGGCATTATGAAAGGTCAATGCTATGCGAGAGGTTGCCTGACACACCGTGAAGTGTTAACGCTGTGTGAGAGGTTGCCTGATGCACCGTGAAGGGTTAACGGCATGGAAGCATTGCCTGGGGCATCATGAAGGGTTAATGCTGGTGTTGCCTGATGCACCGTGAAGGGTTAACGGCATGGAAGCATTGACTGGGGCATCATGAAGGGTTAATGCTGGTGTTGCCCGACACACCGTGAAGTGTTAACGCTGTGTGAGAGGTTGCCTGATGCACCGTGAAGGGTTAACGGCATGGAAGCATTGCCTGGGGCATCATGAAGGGTTAATGCTGTGCGAGAGGTTGCCTGATGCACCATGAAGGGTTAACACTGTGGGAGAGATTGCCTGACGCATTGTGAAGGGTTAACACTGTGTGAGGCGTTGCCTGATGCACCGTGAAGAGTTAACGCTGTGCGAGAGGTTGCCTGATGCACCGTGAAGGCTTAACGCCATGTGGGGCGTTGCCTGATGCACCGTGAAGAGTTAACACGGTGCAAGAGGTAGCCTGACGAACCATGAAGGGTTAACACCGTGCGGGGCGTTGCCTGATACACCATGAAGTGTTAACGCTTGCGGGGCATTGCCTGGGGCACCGTGAAGGGTTAACGCTGTGTGAGGTGTTGCCTGAAGCATCATGAAGGGTTAACGGCATGCGTGGCGTTGTCTGAAGCACTGTGAAGTGTTAACGACCTGCGTAGCATTGCCTGGGGCATCATGAAGGGTTAACGGCGTGTGGGGCGTTGCCCGAGGCTCACCCCATCCTTCTTTTCTTTCCAGGACATTCCCAGACTGGTTTTCCACGTGGACGAGACCAGGATCAGCAGCTGAGCTGCTCATTCCTGCCCCGAGGTTGAGGCCTGTGACAGGCAGCACAGAAGGGGTTAAGTGTGTTGGGTGGTGAGGCAGCGAGCTGCTGGGTCAGACCTGCCTTGGACTGGATGATGTCCGCTGCTCTCCCCGGCTTGGACTCAGGCTGGCTGCAGCTGCTCTGGGTGAGTGGACTTGTCTCTGTCACACTCACCCTCTGGGTCCTCTTCCTCTACTGTGGCCTGGCTCCGCCTCAGCAGCACCTCTGGATTCACAGCTGGACCGGTGAGTGGAGGGGGGGGGGGAACAGGGGCGGGGGTGCAGAAGGGGGAGGGGAACAGGGAGAAGGGGGATGAGGAGAACTGTGAGATGTACAGAAGGGAAGGGAAGGGGGAGCAGTTGGTCTGCAGGGGGTGTAGAAAGGAGGGGGAGGGGATGGAGGTAGGGGAAGAAGGAAAGGGGTAGAGGAGAGGAATGATGGTGGGGAAGGAGGGAGGGGAAGGGGAGAGGACAGATGGAAGGGAAGCAAGGAGGAATAGGAGGAAGGGGATGAGGAGGTAGAAAAGGGGAAGGGAAGGAGGGAGGGGAAGGAGAGAGGGGGATAGGAGGAATGGAGGGGAAGGAGGGAAGGGGAGGGTAAGGAGGGAAGAGAATGGAGGGGAGAGGAAGGAAGGAGGGGAGGGGAAATGGAGGAGGGGAGGGTAAGGAAGGAGGGGAATGAAGGAGGGGGAGAGGAGGGAGGGAGGGGAAGAGGAAAGGGAGGGGGTGGAGAAGGGGAAAGGAAGGAGGGAGGGGAAGGGGAGGGGAAGGACAGAGGGAGGGGAAGGGGAGGGGAAGGGGAGAGGAAGGGGAGAGGAAGGAGGGAGGAGAAGGAGAGAAGGGAAGGGGAGGGTAAGGAGGGAGGGGAATGAAGGAGGGGAGGGGAAGGGATAGGAGGGATGGAGAGGAAGGAGGGAGGAGAAGGAGGAGGGAGGGGATGGACGGAGGGGAGGAGTTGACCTGTCTCCACCCGGGGTCGAGTGCTGTACACACTTCTGGTCACCCTGGAGTTGGATTGGGCATGGAAAGGATTCTCAGTTATGTTGCTGGAACTCGGGAGCATTTTTTCATGAGGCGAGGCTGAGACTTTTCTCCCTGGAGTGTGGACTCAGGATTCCAGATTCCTTCATTGTCATGTTGTAGTGCAGACCAAGTAATGTTGTGGGAAGCTGAGTGTGGAACTTGTAGAGGTTTGCACTCTCATTAGGGCCATCATGGAAGTTGCAGGCTCAAGGAGTCAAAACCGGTCGGCGTGGATTTAAGGTGAGAGGGAAACCCTGGGTAATGAACCGGAATTGGTGAGGGGGCTGTGGGCGAGGGGAGCCCAGGACGCAGTGGTCATAATGTGGTCATAATGTGGTCGAATTCACCCTGCAGCTTGAGAGAGAGAAAGTAAAGTGCAAGGTGTCCGTTTCCCCGTGGAATAAAGGGGACGTCAGAGGCAGGAGGGGGGGACTGGTCAGGATTCATTTGAAAGGCTCATGAGCAGGGAAGACGGCAGAGCCACAATGGCTGGAGTTTCTGTGAGAAATAAGGAAGGTGCCAGACGGGTGTGTTCAAAAAATGAAGAGAATGGGAAAATTACACCACTGTGGCTGACAAGAAAGGCCAAAGCCAACGGAAAGGGCGAAAGGGAATGAAATGAGGCGTGAAAAAATGGGTCGGCAGTTACCATGGGGGCCTTCAACATGCACGTAGACTGGGTGAACCAGGTTGGTGGAGGCAACCTTGAGAAGGGCTTTCTAGAATGCATACAGGATGGTTTTCTGCAACAGAATGTCACAGAACCTAGAAAGGAATCTGCTCCAGTGTAATGAGACAGGTAAAATTAGCAATCTTGTCGTTAGGGATCCTCTTGGAAAGAATGATCACAGATGATTGAGCTTCTCATACAAATGGAGGGTCCAATAGTTTGGACTAATCCCAGTCTGTGATTCCTAAACAAGGGGATGAGGAAGGAGTTGACAAGGGTCAACTGGGAGGGCAGGATATGGAGAGACGGATGAGGAACAGTGGAGGGACTTTCAGAGAGACTTTTCACGGTGTTCAACGAACACCTAATCCAGTTAAAACATGGAGAGTCAGGGTGGGAATGGCCAGCCTTGGGTAACTAAGGAAATCAAGGAAGACATCAAACTGAAAGCTTGTGAATACAAATTCACCAACAGCAGTGGGAACGTCGAAGATTGGCGAAACTTTAAAAAGCCACAAAGAACCACAAAGCAAGTGGTCGAGGGAAGGTGGACGATGAGAAAGGACCATCACAAAATGTAGAAACGGACAGGAAAAGCTTTTCTAACTGTATAAAAAGCTAAAGGTGGCGACGGTGAAGTTTGGTCCCTTGGAGATTGAGAAAGGGGATTGATATTGGGGAATGAGGAAACGGCTGAGGCTTTGAATGACTATTTTGTGTCGGTCTTCCCGGTGGAGGACTCGTCGAACATGCCAAAGGCAGATGTTCTGAGGGAGGTCCTGGGTATAATCGCTTTCACTAGAGAGGAAATGCTGAGTAAACAGATCTGTGAAGCTAGACAAGTCCCCTGGTCCTGATCGAATGGATCCCAGGGAAGGGAACGAAATGGCACAAGTTGGAGTCGAGGCTTTAGTGATAATTTCCCCAAATTCTCTGACTCTGGGCAGGACCCGGTGGATTGGAAGACAGCAAATGTAATGCCACTGTTCTAACAAAGATGTAGGCAAAAGGCAGGGAACTACAGACCAGTTAGTTTAACACCTGGAGGTGGAAAAATGTTTGACGCTATCGTTAAAGAAGAAACAGCGAAACATCTGGAGCAGTGTGGATTCAGCAAAGGAGGGTTCTGTTTGACGAACTTACTGGAGTTTTCTGAGGATATAATGAGGGATAGATAGAAGGGAGCAGGTGGACATGGTTTACATGGATTTCCAGAAGGCACTCGATAATGGGCCACATAAAAGACTTGTCCAGAAGAAAAGGATGCAAGGTTGGGGGAGATGAATGAGCATGGATGGATAAATGGTTCGCCAACAGAAAGCAGAGAGTTGGGTACAGAGAGGTCATTCTTCAATGGTCCAAGGTCCTGGTGAGGCCACATCTGGAGAACTGTGTGCAGTTCTGGTCTCCATACTTGAGGAAGGATGGACTGGCTTTGGCAGCGGTGCAGAGGAGGTTCACCAGGTTGATTCCAGAGATGAGGGGGTTAGTTTAGGAGGAGAGATTGAGTCGTCTGGGACTGTACTCACTGGAATTTAGAAGATTGAGAGGGGATCTTATAGAATCATAAAAGATCTTGAAAGCATAGATAGAGGTAGGTCAGTTGTTTCCATTAGTGGGGGAGACCAGAACTAGTAGTCATAGCCTCAAGATCCAGGGGAGTAGATTTAGGATGGAGATGAGGAAGAACTACTTTTCCCAGAGGGTGGGGGGGAATCTGTCCATTGAAGCAGTGGAGCTTTAAAAGTTCATTATGAGTACAAAAGAGGCAAGAGTGGACTGACAGAAGATGACGCTGGAGAAATATTAATGGGAGACAAGGAGGCGTAAGAGGAAATAACTGAGTATTTTTCATCATCTTCACTGTGGAGGACACGAACAGTTAACCGGATCTTCCACGCCAGTGGCTCTCAACCTTCCCCCCCCACTCACACACCACCTTAAGTAATCCCTCTGCCATCAGTGCTCTGTGATTGTAAGGGATTGCTTCAGGTGGGATATGGGTGGAAAGAAAAAGTTTGAAAACCACTATTTTAATCCTCCCTCATTGACTCGTTATGTGCACGGTTTCTGATCTCCAAAGGAAATGGGCCAAGGACAATTTATCTCCAGCAAAATATTTCAGTAACAATTGGGTCTGGAGCAATGGTTCTCAACCTTCCCTTCACACTCGCAGACCACCTTAACCAATCCCTTCCTAATCACAGAGCACCGATGACCAAGGGATTATTCAGGTGGGATGTGAGTGGAAAGAAAAAGGTTAAGAACCATTGTCCCAGGGTGACAGGTAAGAGAGGTGAGAGCAGTCATAATCACCAGCGAGAAGGTGGTTGGGAAGGTGAATGATCTAAGGGTGAATCAGTCTCCTGGATCAGATGGATCGCACCCTTGGGTCCTGAAAGAGGTAGCGGTCGAGATTGTGGAGGCATTGGGAATGATCTTTCATTCTGACATGGTCCTGGAGCAGTGGAAAAATGGATTCTGTTGGAGCATTCAGTGCGGTGGGGGTTCATATCCAGGACTTGAGAACCATGGGCTGTGGATGGGTCAGTGCGGGGCTGAGCCAACCCCTGGTCCAAAAATGTTTCCTGGGTTTGGGCCTGGAACTCTCAGCAATCAATCCAAATAAACAAAAGCCATCTCTCTGAATAGACCCACTGAAATACTCCTGTTCACACTCCTTCCCCTTGTCTGTGGGCTGTCAGCACTCAGTAGCCCACTCTGCACTCTTATCTCTGCAGAGGGGGCAGAGGACATTTCCCAGGATGTTGTCTGGATTGGGAAACAAGTCTTAAGAGGCAAGATTAGCAGAGCTGGGACTTTTCTCTTTGGAGCGTAGAAGGATGAGAGGATACTTGATAGAGGTCTACACGAATCTGAGTGGCATACATAGGGTGGACAGATAGTGTCTGTTTCCCAGGGCAGGATCAGCAAACATCAGAGGACGTGTGTACAAAGTGAAGGGAGTGAAGTTTAGGGTAGACGTCAGGGGTACGTTTTTTTCCACAGATGGGATGTGGGGGTCTGGAATGCCTTGTCAGGTGGTGGTGGTGGAGGCTGAAATATTGGGGCATTTAAGAGACTCTTTGACACATGGATGGAAGAAAATAGAGGGTTACGGGGTTGGGAGGGATGAGTTGATTGTTGTGAAGCAGGTTTCCATAGATCAGCGCAACATCGTGGGCTGAAGGGCCTGGACTGTGCTGGATGTTCTACATATGTTCAGAGAAGCAGTGGTTCCACTCTCTCCCTCATCACACTATCCCTTTCTCTCTTTCCCAACAATGCTCTCCTTCCTCTGATCTCCCACCCCTCCGCTGTCACACTCTATCCACCCACACTCTCACACGCTCTCTCACACACTCACACATTATCTATCACACTATCTCACACACTCTTGCACTATCTCTCACTCTCTCTCAAGCACTCTTTCTCACACTCTCTCTCACACTATTTCACACACTCTCTCACACTATCCTTTATACCTTTCCACTCCCCCTCCCCTCCCTCCCTCTACATATAACCATATAACCACATACAGCACAGAACAGGCCAGTTCGGCCCTACTAGTCCATGCCGTAACAAATCCCCACCCTCCTAGTCCCACTGACCAGTCAATGGAACAGAGCCCATTGAGTCCCTCTGCCATTCCATCACAGCTGATTTACTATCCTCTTCTGCCCCATCTCCATTACCCTCGATTTCCTTCCTGATCAACAATGAATCTACCCCCACCTTAAATATCGCCACTGACTTGGCCTCCATAACCGTCCACAGCAATGAATCCACAGATTCACCACCCCCTCCGGATAAAGAATTTCCTGGACATCTGTTCTAAAGGGACGTTTGTGTAATCTGAGCCTGTGCCCTCTGGTCCCAGACTCCCCACCACAGGAAACATCCTCTTCTCATCCACTCGGCCCAGGCCTTTCAGTGTTCGATAGGTTTCAATGAGATGCCCCTCATCCTTCGAAACTCCAGCGAGTTCAGTCCCAGACCCTTCAAGCGCTCCTCGTATGAAACCTTTTTCACTCCGGGGATCATCCTTGTAATCCTCCTCTGGACTCTCTCCAACACCAGCACATTGTTCCCTGGAGACAGAGCCCAAAGCTGCTCACAATATTCCGTGTGGCCTGACCAATTGTCACAAAGTCTCAATACCACAGACCTGCCTTATATTCCATCCCCACACCCCTGGCCATTTGCCTCCTCACCAAATCCCTCTGCACCTCTTATTTCTGAACCCGTTGTCCATTTATAAAATAGTCCTCACCTTTATCCCACGATCATACACTTCTCCACACTGAACACCCGCTGCCATCTCCTTCTCCAATCTTCCTACCTGTCTCAGTCCTTCTGCACACTCAGAGCTTCCTCAACATGACCTGCCCCTCCTCTGATCTTTGTATTGTCTGTAAACATGGCCACAAAGCCATCAATTCCGTCATCCAAATCACCAGCATGTAACGTGAAAAGAAGCAGTCCCAGCCCCGAGCCCTGTGGACACCACTGCTCACTGGCAGTCCCAGCACCGAGCCCCATGGAACCCCACTGGTCACCGGCAGTCCCAGCACCAAGCCCTGTTTAACACCACTGGTCACCGGCAGTCCCAGCACTGAGCCCCACGGAACCACACCTGTCACCAGCAGGCCCAGCACCGAGCCCTGTGGAACCACACTGGTTACCAGCAGTCCCAGCACCGAGCCCTGTGGAAACACACTGGTCACCGGCAACACCGAGCCCTGTGGAACCCCACTGGTCACTGGCAGCACTGAGCCCTGTGGAACCCCACTGGTCACGGGCAGCACTGAGCCCTGTGGAACCCCACTGGTTACCAGCAGTCCCAGCCCTGAGCCCTGTGGAACCACACCGGTCACCAGCAGTTCCAGCACTGAGCCCTGTGGACACCACTGCTCACTGGCAGTCCCAGCACCGAGCCCCACAGAACCCCATTGGTCACCGGCAGTCCCAACACCAAGCCCTGTTTAACACCACTGGTCACCTGGCAGTCCCAGCCCCGAGCCCTGTGGAACCACACCTGTCACCAGCAGTCCCAGCACCGAGCCCTGCGGAACCCCACTGGTCTCTGGCAGCACTGAGCCCTGTGGAATCCCACTGGTCACTGGCAGCACCGAGCCCTGTGGAACCCCACTGGTCACCGTCAGTCCCAGCACTGAGCCCTGTGGAACCCCACTGGTCACTGGAAACACCGAGCCCTTGGAACCCCACTGGTCACAGGCAGCACTGAGCCCTGTGGAACCCCACTGGTCACCGGAAACACCGAGCCCTTGGAACCCCACTGGTTACCAGCAGTCCCAGCACCGAACCCTGTGGAACCCCACTGGTCACTGGCAGCACTGAGCCCTGTGGAACCCCACTGGTCACAAGCAGCACCGAGCCCTGTGGAACCCCACTGGTCACCGGCAGCACCGAGCCCTGTGGAACCCCACTGATCTCTGGCAGTACGGAGCCCTGTGGAACCACACTGGTCACCGGCAGTCCCAGCACCAAGCTCTGTGGAACCCCACTGGTCTCTGGCAGCACTGAGCCCTGTGGAATCCCACTGGTCACAGGCAGCACTGAGCCCTGTGGAACCCTACTGGTCACAGGCAGCACCGAGCCCTGTGGAACCCCACTGGTCACCAGAAACACCGAGCCCTGTGGAACCCTACTGGTTACCAGTAGTCCCAGCACCAAGCCCTGTGGAACCCCACTGGTCACTGGCAGCACTGAGCCCTGTGGAACCCCACTGGTCACAAGCAGCACCGAGCCCTGTGGAACCCCTCTGGTCACCGGCAGCACCGAGCCCTGTGGAACCCCACTGGTCTCTGGCAGTACGGAGCCCTGTGGAACCACACTGGTCACCGGCAGTCCCAGCACCAAGCTCTGTGGAACCCCACTGGTCTCTGGCAGCACTGAGCCCTGTGGAATCCCACTGGTCTCTGGCAGCACTGAGCCCTGTGGAACCCCACTGGTCTCCAGAAACACCGAGCCCTGTGGAACCCTACTGGTTACCAGTAGTCCCAGCACCGAGCCCTGTGGAACCCCACTGGTCACTGGCAGCACTGAGCCCTGTAGAACCCCACTGGTCACCAGCAGCACCGAGCCCTGTGGAACCCCACTGGTCTCTGGCAGTACGGAGCCCTGTGGAACCACACTGGTCACCGGCAGTCCCAGCATCAAGCCCTGTGGAACCCCACTGGTCACAGGCAGCACCGAGCACTGTGGAACCCCACTGGTCACTGGCAGCATCAAGCCCTGTGGAACCCCACTGGTTACCAGCAGTCCCAGCACGAAGCCCTGTGGAACCACACTGGTGACTAGCAGTCCCAGCACCAATCTCTGTTTAACACCACTGGTCACTGGCAGTCCCAACCCCGAGCCCTGTGGAACCACACTGGTCACCAGCAATCCTAGCACCGAGCCCTGTGAAACCACACTGGTCACCGCCAGTCCCAGCATCAAACTCTGCAGAACCCCACTGGTCACCGGCAGCACCGAGCACTGTGGAACCCCATTGTTCACTGGCAGCACTGAGCCCTGTGGAACCCCTCTGGTCACCGGCAGTACCAAGCCCTGTGGACTCCACTGGTCACTGGCAACACCGAGCCCTTTGGAATCCCACTGGTCACCAGCAGCACTGAGCCCTGTGGAACCCCACTGGTCACCGGACCCAACCAGAGGCCCCTTTTATCCCCACTCTCTGCCTCCTGTCGGTCAGCCGATATTCTATCTATGCCAGTACTTTTCCCGTAACACCGTGGGTGCTCATCTTCTTTTGCAGCCTCACGTACGGCACCTTGTCAAAGGCTGTTTGAAAATCCAGGTAAACCATGTCCATGGGCTCTCCTTTATCGTTCTTTCTGTTATTTCCTCAAAGATTTCCAACAGGTTTGTTTACCAAGATTCCCCCTTCAGCAAACCATGCTGACTTCAACCTATTTTATCTCCAAGTACACTGACATTCCTTTTCCTTCTTCCTCCCTTCATTCTCTCTCCTCTGCCCCTCTCTCCTTTCTCCTCTCTCCTCCCCATCTCTCTCCTCACCCTCTCTCCTCTCCTCTCCCCCTCTTCTCCCCCTCTCTCCACTTCCCCCTTCTCCACTACCCCTCTCTTCCCTCTCTGCTTCCCCTCTCTTCTTCACTCCCCCTTCTCCACTTCCCCTCTCTTTTCCTCTCCCTCTCTCCTCTCCCCTCTCTCTTCTCTCCTCTCTCCCCTCTCCCTCACTGCCCTTTCCCTCTCTCTCCTCCCCTCTTTCTCCCCTTTCTCCCCTCTCCCTCTCTGCCCTCTCCCTCTCTCGCCTCCTCTCTCTCTTCTCCCCTCTCCCTCTCTGCCCTCTCCCCCTCTCTTCTCCCCTCTCCCTCTGTCCCTCTCCCCCTCTCCCTCTCTCCCCTCCCCCCCTCTCTACCTCCCTCTCCCCTCTCCCCTTCTTTCCTATGAAAGTGAGAGTATGTGAGAGTGAAAGTGAGTGTGAGAGAGTGAGGAAAGTGTGTGTGAGAGAGAGAGAGAGTGGAGTGTGTGTGTGTGTGTGTGTGTGTGTGTGTGTGTGTGTGTGTGTGTGTGTGTGTGTGTGTGTGTGTGTGTGTGTGTGTGTGTGTGTGTGTGTGTGTGTGTGTGTGAGAGAGAGAGTACCAACGAGTACAGGCCAAGATCTGTCGAACATTCCTCATATGATAACCATTTTATTCCTGGAAACATCCTTGTGAACCTCCTCGAACCCTCTCCAACATCAGCACATCCTTTCTTTGATGATGAGCCCAAAACTGCTCACAACCTCCATGAGGTCTGACTTGCTGTGGCTAAACAGGTATTTGTGAAAAATATAACCAAAACAATTGAATTAAAAAAGAAACTCAGTGGATCAGACAGATGATGAACATTCCCAGTAACTGGAGCCTATAAAGAAGGGACGTACACTGGTGCCAACGGTTCTCTGGTGGTGTTGGAATAGTCCCTGATTAGTGGAACATGGGGAGTTTCAAGTCTGGTAGCTGTTGGGAAAAAAAGCTGTTCCTGAATCTCGTGGTGCAGGTCATCAACCTTCAGTAGCTCTGCCCGAAGGTAGCAGTGAGAAGAGGTTGTGACCAGGTTCACGGGACTTCCGTTATGATGTAGGCTGCCTTCTGGAGGCAGTGTCTCACAGAGAGATTTCTGCAGTAGATGGCAGGTCGGACGCTATCACCAAAGCCCTCTGTTCCTGCTTACTCCCCACGCCCATTAAATCCTCTCACCACAAGTGTCACACCCAGCTCCCAGCTGAATCAACAACGTACTGTGGAGAGAGGGTAGGGAAACAGCAGAAGTAATGTCAGCTTGGTCAGTGAGAGATGAGGCACTGCCTGAGAAGCAATGAGCACCCATACATGCCAGGGATTTTGGAAGCATTGAGGAAAAAGATAGAACACTAAAGGAAAGTGCAGGCCCTTCGACCCACAATATTGTGCCAGCCCATGTATTCCTTAATAAAAAACTAAACCCTCCCTACCCCATAACCCTCTATTTTTCTTCCTGTCTAAGAGACTCTTAAATGCCCCCCAGTGTTTTAGCCTCCTCCACCATCCCAGTCAAGGCATTCCAGGCCCCCACTACTATCTGAGTAAAAAACTTACCCCTGATGTCTTGCCTAAACTTCTCTCCCTTCATTTTGTACACATGTCCCCTGGTGTTTGCTGATCTTGTCCTGGGAAACAGGTGCTGACTGTCCACCCTATCTATGCCTCTCAGGATCTTGTAGACCTCTATTAAAGCCTCCTCCCATCCTTCTACGCTCCTGAGAAAAGTCCCAGTTCTGATAACCTTACCTCACAAGACTTATTTCCCAGTCCAGGCAACATCCTGGTAAATCCCTCTGCCCCCTCTCCATAGCTTCCACATCCTTCCTGTAATGAGGTGATGAGAACTGAACACAATTCTCTAAGTGTGGTCTCACCAGAGATTTGTAGAGTTGCCACATGATCTCTTTACTCCTGAACTCAATCCCCCATTAATGAAGCCCAGCATCACATAGACCTTCTTAACTCTCCTATCAACCTGTGCACCGACTTTGAGGGATGTATGGATTTGGACCCCAAGCTCCCTCTATTCATCCACACTCTTAAGTAATTGACCATTAACCCTGTCCTCAGCCTTGTGGTTTGTCCTTCCAAAATGCATCACCTCACACTTATCCGGATTGAACTCCATCTGCGACTTTTCCGCCCAACTCTGCATCCTGTCTATATCCTCTTGTAAACTTTGACAACCTTCAGCTCCATCCACAACTCCTAATACTTTCCTTCCACTACTACTCACTGCTTTCTTCCAACAAGCCAATTTTTTATCCACAAAGCCAAAGTTCCATTGATCCCGTGACTCATGACTTTCTGGATGGGTCTCTTGTGGGGGACCTTGTCAAATCCATGTCGACCACATCTGCTGCCCGACCCTCATCAATTTCTTTTGTTACCTCCTCAAAAAACTCAATTAGGCTTGTGAGGCATGACCTTCCCTTCACAATAACATGCTGACTATCCTCGAGTCGACTGGACTTCTCCAAATGCTCAAAGATCCTATCCTTAAGAATCCTCCCCAATAGTTTACACCCCACTGCCGATAATTCCCAAGGTTCTCCCTGTTACCTCAGATATCTCTTCCCTCCCTTCCCACAGCAACCTGGGTTATATCGTGTCCGGCCCCGGGGACATCAATCTCAATGTTTTTAAGAAGATCCAACACTTCCTCTTCCTCAATCTCCACATTGTCCTGCACACGGGCCTGTTCTATTCCAACCTCATCCTGATCCTTTTCCCTTGAGAATACTGAAGCAAAGTATTCATTTAGGTCATTTCCAACCTCCTCTGTCTCCAGGCCCCACCTTCATTCTTGTCATCCTTCTGTTCTTCACATACGCATAGAATGACTTGGGGTTCTCCTTAATCCTACAGCCAAGGCCTTCTCATGCCCCTTTCAAACTTTCCTAAATCCTTTCTTAAGCTCCTTCCTGGTGACCATATATTTCTCATGACCCCTTCCTGTTTCCTGCTTCCTATATCTAACAAATGCTTCCTTCTTCCCCTTGACCAGCTGCTTCAGCCACGGTTCCCTTTTCCGCCCAACTTTTCCCTGACCCAGTGGGACAAACCTATCCTGAACCCAGCACAAGTGGTCCCTAAACTTCCTCCACATTACTTCTCTGCTTTCACCCTTCAACATCTATTTCCAATGTACTCTTGCTAGTTCCTGCCTCGTCCCATCGTCATTTTGTCTGCTTTTATCCTTTTCCATAGCTATGTTGAGGCTAAGGGAGTTGTGGTCACTCTCACCGAAATGTTCCCCCACTTGACCAGGTTCATTCCCAAGAATTAGATCCAGTCCGGCCTCTCCTCTCATCAGCTGGTCCACACACTGTGTCAGGAATCCTTCTTGAACAGACCTGAGAAATTCAGCCCCATCCATCCCTCCTGCAGTCAGGAGGTGCCAGTCAATATTAGGGAAGCTGAAATAACCCATATCTACAACCCTGTATTTCCCATCATTCCAAAATCTGCCTGCTGATCTGCTCCTCGGGGTCCTGAGGGCTATTTGGGGACCTGTCGATGTCTCCCAGCACAATGAGAGCTCCCTTCCTATTTCTGATTTCCACCCACACTGTTACAGTAGACCCTCCCTCTGCAGTGTCCTCCTTTACTACAGCCGTGATACTATCCCTGACCAGTAATTAATGCTGCTCCCACCCCCCTTTTCTACCTCTCATCCTATTCCTTTTAAAACCATGTAGTGGTACTGTGGCCGACGGTCTGTGCTGGATTTAGGCTTGATTCTCTTTGGAGAAGTGGGTTCGAATGCCACCACTGCCACAATGACCCAGGTTGGAATCCAGCGTTGTCCGCAAGGAGTTTCTTCATTCTCCCCTGTGTCTGCATGGGTTTCCTCTGGCTTCCTCCACCCCTTAGAGGTTTAGGTTAATTGGGTGTAATTGGCAGAATGGGTGTATATATGTCCAGACTCCTTCTCCTAACTAGTCCTATTGACCCACACCCAGCCCATAACCCTCCTCACCTCTCTCATCCATATACCTATCCAACTTTTCCTTAAATATTAAAATTTATCCCACCTCGACCAATTTGGCCGGAAGCTCATTCCATACCCCCACCACCCTCTGAGTGAAGAAATTCCCCCTCATGTTTCCCCTAAACTTCTCCCCTTTTAATCTCAATCCATGTCCTCTTGTTTGAATTTCCCCCATTCTCAGTGGAAAAAACCTGTCCACATTGACTCTATCTGCCCCCCTCATAATTTTAAATACCTCTGTCAAATCACCCCTCAATCTTCTATGCTCCAGGGAATAAAGTCCCAGCCTGCTCAACCTTTCCCTGTAACTCAAATCCTGAAACCCCGGACATTCTTGTAAACCTCCTCTGCTCTCTCTCTCTATACTGTTTATATCCTTCCTGTAATTTGGCGACCAAAACTGCACACAATATTCCAAATTGGGCCTCACCAATCCCTTATACAACTTCAAGTCCCGGACCGTGTAAGCTGGGGTGGGGGGGTGGGGGGGGGGGTGGTGGGGGTAGAAGGAGAGAGCTTCATCCACTGCTAGTATGACCAGAACTGGAACACCATGTTCAGGCCAGGGCACTGCACCAAGACAGATGGTAGGTTTTGGGGAGGGTGTAGACAGGCTCACAGAAGGGGTTCCAGGCTGTTAGAGATGTGGTAGCCTGGAAAAGCTCGGTTTATCCCCTTGGAACTGAGCAGGCTGCATGGGTATTTTGGCCAGGGCAGAGAGAGGAAGGAGGAAGGATCTATCCCATTGGTGGAGGCCTCAGGATCAGGGGCATGGAGTGGACGACACAGTGAGTGGTTGGATTGGAACCTCATGCCTGGGCAAGCAGAATGATGGAGTTGGGTCAATGTCTGACAGGTACGATGAGGGGAGATGTTGAGAGGGGGAACCAGATGGCTCATAAGGTTGGCCACCCATGCTCTGGAACTTTGTGCAGGTCTGAAATCCCATTTTTGTTCAGCAGGGTCAGGGAGTAGAAGAGTGAAGAACAAGAAGGAAGCTGAGGTAAGTTCAAGTTCATCTGTCATTCGATTGTACCAGGACAATGCGATAAAACAGCGCTCTCCAGTCCATGCAGCAGGACAACGCAATAAAACAGCATTCTCCACTCCTCGGACCAGTAAAATGCGATAAAATAGCGTTCTCTGGTCTACGGTGCAGATCGGTGCAAAACATAAACAATCTATACACATGCAGAGTACATGTGGAACATCGAACACTGCAGCACAGTACAGGCCCTTCAGCCCTCAATGTTATATTGACCCTTATATTTCTTTAAAAAATACTAAACCCTCCCTACCCCTTAACCCTCTATTTTTCTTCCACCCATGTGTCTGTCCAAGAGTCTCTTAAATCCCCCTGATGTTCCAGTCTCCACCAGACACAGCCCGACACACTCACCCACGGCACTCACAGCCCAACACACTCATCCCAACAGACACAGCCTGGCACACTCACCCTGACACACACAGCCTGACATGCTTAATCCTGGCACCAACACACTCACCCTGACACACACAGCCTGACACACTCAACCCTGGCACCGACACACTCATCCCCGGAACACGCACCCTGACACACACAGCCCATTACACTCACCCCAACAGACACAGCCTGACACACACAGCCCGTTACACTCACCCCAACAGACACAGCCTGACACACACAGCCCGACACACTCACCCCAACACACACAGCCTGACTCACTCACCCATGGCACTCACAGCCCAACACACTCACCCCAACAGACACAGCCTGGCACACTTACCCCCAACACACACAACGTGACACGCTTAACCCTGGCACCAACACACTCACCCTGACACACTCAACCCTGGCACTGACACACTCACCCCCGGAACACTCTCCCTGATACACACAGCCTGACACACTCCCCCTGAATTGCTCAACCCAAACCATTCACCCCGACAAGACAGCCCCCTCACAATCATAGAACACTATAGCACATTACAGGCCCTTTGGCCCTTGATGTTGTGCTGACCAATATACTCCAAACAAATAATATCAAACCCCCCCCCCACCCCTAACCCTCTATTTTTCTTTCATCCATGTGTCTAAGAGCCTCTTAAATGCCCCTAATGTTCCAGCCTCCACCACCATTCCTGGCAAGGCATTCCAGGCCCCCACAACTCTCTGTGTAAAAAATGTACCTCTGATGTCTCCCCTTAACCTCCCTCTCTTTACTTTGTACATAAGTCCTCTGGTGTTTGCTGATCTTGCCCTGGGAAACAGGTGCTGACTGTCCACCCTATCTAAGCTTCTCATAACCTTGTCAACCTCTATCAAGTCTCCTCTCGTCCTTTTTCGCTCCAAAGAGAAAAGTCCCCACTTTGCTAACCTGGCCTCATAAGACTTGTTTTCCAATCCAGGCAACATCCTGGTGAATCTCCTCTGCCCCCTCTCCACAGCTTCCACATCCTTCTTGAAATGAGGTGACCAGAAATGAACACAATATTAAGTGTGGTCTCACCAGAGATTTGTACATTTATTAAAATAAATATTAATAAATAGTAGAGTCACAGAGAGTTGTTTTAGCAGTTGTTCACCGTTCTCACTGCCTGTGGGAACAAGATGTTCCTCAGCTTGGTGGCGCTGGCTCTGATCCTCCTGGATCTCTTCCCCGATGGGAGCAGCTGAAAGTTGCTGTGTGCAGGGTGGTTGGGTCCTCAATGGTTTTGCCCCCTATCTTCAGACAACAATACCAGTAGATCATGTCGATGGGGGCAAAGGAGTTCAGGGTTATGGAAATAAGGCTGGAAAGGGGTACTGATGGTAGTGATCAGCCATGATCTGTAAAATGGTGGTGCTGGCTCGACGGGCCGAAGGGCCTACTCCAGCTCCTATTGTCTATTGTCTATTGGGGTGGGGGGAGAGACTCTAATCATCCTGTGCACCTTCTCTGGGGGATCTGATCTGCAGAGGGAGGGCAGTGTCACGCAGGATCAGGTCATTCCAGCATCATGTCGGACCCACTAAACCCTCGGTTGCTGCATTGACCCCAGCTGAGACAACTCTCCGCTTCCCATCAACCGCCATCTGGCTATTGTATACTGATGCACTGGGGTAGGGGGTGTTGGAACTGCATGGGTGGGCACTGACACATTGGGTAGGGGGTGTTGGAACTGGATGGGTGGGCACTGACACATTGGGTAGGGGGTGTTGGAACTGGATGGGTGGGCACTGACACATTGGGTAGGGGGTGTTGGAACTGCATGGGTGGGCAATGACACATTGGGTAGGGGGGTTTTGGAACTGCATGGGTGGGCACTGACGCATTGGGTAGGGGGGTGTTGGAACTGGATGGGTGGGCACTGACACATTGGGTAGGGGGTGTTGGAACTGCATGGGTGGGCACTGACGCATTGGGTAGGGGGGTGTTGGAACTGGATGGGTGGGCACTGACACATTGGGTAGGGGGTGTTGGAACTGCATGAGTGGGCACTGACGCATTGGGTAGGGGGGTGTTGGAACTGGATGGGTGGGCACTGACACATTGGGTAGGGGGTGTTGGAACTGCATGGGTGGGCACTGACGCATTGGGTAGGGGGGTGTTGGAACTGGATGGGTGGGCACTGACACATTGGGTAGGGGGTGTTGGAACTGCATGGGTGGGCACTGACGCATTGGGTAGGGGGGTGTTGGAACTGCATGGGTGGGCACTGACGCATTGGGTAGGGGGTGTTAGAACTGCATGGGTGGGCACTGACACATTGGGTAGGGGGTGTTGGAACTGGATGGGTGGGCACTGACACATTGGGTAGGGGGTGTTGGAACTGCATGGGTGGGCACTGACACATTGGGTAGGGGGTGTTGGAACTGCATGGGTGGGCACTGACACATTGGGTAGGGGGTGTTGGAACTGGATGGGTGGGCACTGACACATTGGGTAGGGGGTGTTGGAACTGGATGGGTGGGCACTGACGCATTGGGTAGGGGGGTGTTGGAACTGGATGGGTGGGCACTGACACATTGGGTAGGGGGTGTTGGAACTGCATGGGTGGGCACTGACTCATTGGGTAGGGGGGTGTTGGAACTGGATGGGTGGGCACTGACACATTGGGTAGGGGGTGTTGGAACTGCATGGGTGGGCACTGACGCATTGGGTAGGGGGGTGTTGGAACTGGATGGGTGGGCACTGACACATTGGGTAGGGGGTTTTGGAACTGCATGGGTGGGCACTGACGCATTGGGTAGGGGGGTGTTGGAACTGCATGGGTGGGCACTGACGCATTGGGTAGAGGGTGTTAGAACTGCATGGGTGGGCACTGACACATTGGGTAGGGGGGTGTTGGAACTGCATGGGTGGGCACTGACACATTGGGTAGGGGGTGTTGGAACTGCATGGGTGGGCACTGACACATTGGGTAGGGGGTGTTGGAACTGCATGGGTGGGCACTGACACATTGGGTAGGGGGTGTTGGAACTGGATGGGTGGGCACTGACACATTGGGTAGGGGGTGTTGGAACTGGATGGGTGGGCACTGACACATTGGGTAGGGGGTGTTGGAACTGGATGGGTGGGCACTGACACATTGGGTAGGGGGTGTTGGAACTGCATGGGTGGGCACTGACACATTGGGTAGGGGGTGTTGGAACTGCATGGGTGGGCACTGACACATTGGGTAGGGGGTGTTGGAACTGGATGGGTGGGCACTGACACATTGGGTAGGGGGTGTTGGAACTGGATGGGTGGGCACTGACGCATTGGGTAGGGGGGTGTTGGAACTGGATGGGTGGGCACTGACACATTGGGTAGGGGGGTGTTGGAACTGCATGGGTGGGCACTGACGCATTGGGTAGGGGGGTGTTGGAACTGGATGGGTGGGCACTGACACATTGGGTAGGGGGTGTTGGAACTGCATGGGTGGGCACTGACGCATTGGGTAGGGGGGTGTTGGAACTGGATGGGTGGGCACTGACACATTGGGTAGGGGGTGTTGGAACTGCATGGGTGGGCACTGACGCATTGGGTAGGGGGGTGTTGGAACTGGATGGGTGGGCACTGACACATTGGGTAGGCGGTGTTGGAACTGCATGGGTGGGCACTGACGCATTGGGTAGGGGGGTGTTGGAACTGCATGGGTGGGCACTGACGCATTGGGTAGGGGGTGTTAGAACTGCATGGGTGGGCACTGACACATTGGGTAGGGGGTGTTGGAACTGCATGGGTGGGCACTGACACATTGGGTAGGGGGTGTTGGAACTGCATGGGTGGGCACTGACACATTGGGTAGGGGGTGTTGGAACTGCATGGGTGGGCACTGACACATTGGGTAGGGGGTGTTGGAACTGGATGGGTGGGCACTGACACATTGGGTAGGGGGTGTTGGAACTGGATGGGTGGGCACTGACACATTGGGTAGGGGGTGTTGGAACTGGATGGGTGGGCACTGACACATTGGGTAGGGGGTGTTGGAACTGCATGGGTGGGCACTGACACATTGGGTAGGGGGTGTTGGAACTGGATGGGTGGGCACTGACACATTGGGTAGGGGGTGTTGGAACTGGATGGGTGGGCACTGACGCATTGGGTAGGGGGGTGTTGGAACTGGATGGGTGGGCACTGACACATTGGGTAGGGGGGTGTTGGAACTGCATGGGTGGGCACTGACACATTGGGTAGGGGGGTGTTGGAACTGCATGGGTGGGCACTGACACATTGGGTAGGGGGTGTTGGAACTGCATGGGTGGGCACTGACACATTGGGTAGGGGGTGTTGGAACTGCATGGGTGGGCACTGACACATTGGGTAGGGGGTGTTGGAACTGCATGGGTGGGCACTGACACATTGGGTAGGGGGTGTTGGAACTGCATGGGTGGGCACTGACACATTGGGTAGGGGGTGTTGGAACTGCATGGGTGGGCACTGACACATTGGGTAGGGGGTGTTGGAACTGGATGGGTGGGCACTGACACATTGGGTAGGGGGTGTTGGAACTGCATGGGTGGGCACTGACACATTGGGTAGGGGGTGTTGGAACTGCATGGGTGGGCACTGACACATTGGGTAGGGGGTGTTGGAACTGCATGGGTGGGCACTGACACATTGGGTAGGGGGTGTTGGAACTGCATGGGTGGGCACTGATACACTGGGGGAGGGGAGTTAACTGTTTGAATTTTAAACTAAAATATAACATTTCATTCACAACACTGTAGAGGCCAATTCCGGCCCACGGGTCCATGCTGCCCAATTACACCCAATTAACCTACACCCCCGGTACGTTTTAAAGGATGGGAGGAAACCGGGGCCCCTGAGGAAAACCCACAGAGACATGAGGGAGAACGACAAACTCCTTACAGACAGCGCAGGGTTCAAATCGGGGTCACTGGTGCCGTAATAGTGATGTACTGACCACTACACTAACAGTGGGAGCCTGCATGAGTGTGCACTCTTACAACATAGAACATTCCAGCACAGTACAGGCCCTTTGGCCCCCATTGCTGATGCCAACCTATATAAACCTACTCAACAATCTAACCCAGGGGTTCTCAACCTTTTTCTATCCACTCACATCCCACTTTAAGCAATCCCTACGTTATCCGTGCTCTGTGATTTACTTCAAATGGGATGTGGGTGGGAAGGGAAGGTTGAGAATCACTGCTCTAGACCCAATTGTTACTGAAATATTTTGCTTGAGAAAAATTGTCATTGGGCCATTTCCTTTGGAGTACTGAAACCGTGCACATAACGAGTCAATGAGGGACGATTAAAACAGTGGTTTTCATACTTTTTCTTTCCACTCTCATCCACCTTAAGCAATTCCTTACCAATCACAGAGCACCAATGGCATAGGGATTACTTAAAGTGGTATGTGAGTGGAAAGAAAAAGGTTGAGAATCACTGATCTAACCCATCCCTCCCAACCTCGTAACCTTCTATTTTTCTTCCATCCGTGTGCTTGTCTAAATGTTCCAGCCTCCACCACCATCCCTGGCAAGGCATTCCAGGCCCCAACAACTCTGTGTAAAAAAACTTACCCCTGACGTCTCCCCTAAACTTCCCTCCCTCCATGTCTTCTGGTGTTTGCTGATCCTGCCCTGGGAAACAGGTGCTGTCTGTTCACCTTATCACTGCCTCTCATAACCTTGTCGACCTCGATCAAGTCTCCTCTCATCCTTCTACGCTCCAAAGAGAAAAGTCTCAGCCTCATAAGACTTGTTTCCCAATCCAGACAACATCCTGGTAAATCTCCTCTGCCCTCTCTCCATAGGTTCCACATCCTTTCTGTAATGAGGTGCCCAGAATTGAACACAATTCTCTAAGTGTGGACTCACCAGAGATTTGTACAGTTGTAGCATGATCTCTCTACAAACTCAATCCCCCTATTCATGAAGCCCAGCATCACATAGGCCTTCTTAACTATCCTATCAACCTGTGTGGTGACCTTGAGGGACATATGGATTTGGACTCCAAGGTCCCTCTTAAGTAACCGACCATTAACCCTGAACTCTGCCGTCGAATTTGTCCTTCCAAAATGCATCACCTCACACTTATCCGGATTGAACTCCATCTGCCACTTTTCTGCCCAACTCTGCATCCTGTCTATATCCTCTTGCAGCCTTTGACAACCTTCAGCTCCATCCACAACTCCCCCAACCCTCGTGTCATCCACAAACTTCCTGACCCATCATATGATTGCAGGAAGGTTTGCTAGTGTTGCTTCGGGGGGAGTGGGTTTTAAAATAGATTTGCAGAGGGAGGGGAACCAGAGCAGATAATGGAGTGGAGGAGGGAGAAGATGGTGTGAAGACTGCATGTAAAATCAGAAGTCACTGGGTTGTACGTGGTGGAAATGTTCAGGTGCATCTATTTCAGTGCAAGGAGTGTTGTAGGAAAGGCAGACGAGCTTAGAGCCTGGATTGGCATGTGGGATTATCACATGGTGGCCATTGGTGAAACTTGGTTGCAGGAGGGGCAGGACTGGCAGCTCAATGTTCCGGGCTTCAGTTGCTTCCGGTGAGATAGAACAAGGAGGGATGAAAGGGGGAGGAGTGGCACTGCTCGTCTAGAGAAAATATCACAGCTGTGCTCAGGCAGGACAGACCAGAGGGCTCGTCTACTGAGGCTATATGGGTGGAGCTGAGGAATCGGAAAGGTACAACTACACTCATTGGGATGTATTATAGGACCCCCCCCCCCACCCCAATAATCAGTGAGAATTGGAGAACAAATCTGTAGAGAGAGAGAGAAAGAGAGAGCAGACAGCTGCAGGAAACACAAGGATGTGATAGGAGGAGATTTTAACTTTCCAATTATTGACTGGGACTCCCACACTGTAAAAGGGCTGGATGGCTTGGAGTTTATTCCCTCCATGCTGGTCAAGAAGTTACTATCTCTGTGCCCCCCTCTGCAACTGGATCCTTGACTTTCTCATCGGAAGACCATGGTCCATACGAATTGGAAACAATGTCTCCTCCGCACTGATCATCAACTCAGGTGCACCCCAAGGATGTCCTCGACTCACTGCTCTACTCGTTATACACCCACAACTGTGTGGTCAGGTACAATTCCAATACTATCTACAAATTTGCCGATGACACCACAGTTGTCAGAAGAATCTCAAATGGCGATGAGTAAGTGAACAGGAGGGAGATAGATCGGCTCACTGAATGGTGTAACGACAACAACCTTACAGTCAACGTCAGTAAAACCAAGGAGATGATTGTGGACTTCAGGAGGGAGTCAGGAGAACACGACCCAGTCCTCGTTGAGGACTCTGTAGTGGAGAGGGTCAAGAACTTCAAATTCCTGGGTGTCAACATCTCCGAGGATCACTCCTGGACCCTCCATGTTGATGTAATCACAAAGAAGGTTTGCCAGTGGCTGGACTTTGTGAGGTGTCTGAAGAGATTTGGTAGGTCACCGAAGATACTTGAAGACTTCTACAGGTGGACTGTGGAGAGCATTCTGGCTGGTGCCAACTCTCAGGGTAAGAATAAACTCCAGAGGGTTGTTAACTCGCCTGAGACATCACAGGCTCCAGACCTCACTCCGTCGACGACACCTACATGAGGCGGGGTCTTAAGAAGGCATCTTCTATCCTAAAAGACCCCACCACCCAGGCTGAGCCCTCTTCACTCTGCTGCCATTGGGAAAAAGGTACAGGAGCCTGAAGATGAGCACCCAGTGGCACAAGGATGGCTTCTTCCCCTCCACCATTAGATTCCTGAATGGACAATGAACCAGACACTGCCTCACTTTTCATCCACTATTATTGTTTATTTTTTAGATTAAAATTTAAATACTAAACCCTCCCTATCCTGTAACCCTCTATTTTCTTCCATCCATGTGCCTGTCTAAGAGTCTCTCAAACACCCCTAATGTTCCAGCCTCCACCACCATCCCTTGGCCTCATGGTCTTCAGTGTAACAGGCTAATATTTCCGCTCTAAAGACCTCTGGTGAGACCAACTTGGTGCATTACACTTGTGGCAGAGTTGTTCAGTATTATTTTGCTTTTGGATATTATCTTCATGTTGATAGGAGAGTTAAGAAGGTCTATGGGATACTGGGCTTCAATCACAGGGGGATTGAGTTCAAGAGTCCAGAGGTCATGTTGTAACACTACAAATCTCTGGAGGGAGATAGATCAGCTCGTTGAACGGAGTAATGACAACAACCTTACACTCAACATCAGCAAAACCAAGGAGATCATTGTGGACTTTAGGAGGAAGTCAGGGGAACATCGAGGGCTCAGTAGTGGGGAGGGTCAAGATCTTCAAATTCCTGGGAGTCAGCATCTTCGAGGATCTGTCCTTGAGCCTCCACTTTGATGCAATCACGAAGAAGGTTTGCCAGCAGCTGGACCTTGTGAGGTGTCACCGAAGACTCTCGTAAACCTCTACAGGTGGACCGTGGAAAGCATTCTGGCTGGTTGCATCACTGGGTGCTTTTAAACTGCTGCCCCCAAGTGTTCCTCCTGGGACCCAGGTGGAATTAGTGGGGCAAAGGGGCTTCCAGCACCTTTTAAACTGAGGGGGGGATGGACCCAGTAAATCACCAACCCGGCGATTTAAGGGTGATCCCGCCCCCACGATAACAAGGTAAGTGATCCGTCACACAAGCTAATCTCCCCCATTACCCCCTCAGCTGTCAGACCCCCCCTCCTCACTGCAGCCGACCCCTCTGCCCTGCAGCCCAGTGATCACGGCATCCCCCCCACCCCCCGTCGCAGCAATCCCCCAGCCCTGCTGACTGTGGCATCCCTTCCCAGCCCACCGACCATGGCATCCCCCCTGGCCCGCCAAATGCAGCATCCTCCTGGCCCCGCTGACTGCAGAATATCTTCCTGGTCCTGCTGACCATGGCATCTCCACCCCAGCCCTGCTAGTCGCAAGGACCACTCTGCTCTGCCGGCAACTCCTCTCCCCTTCTGCCAGGAATTACCTGTGATGCCACAGCCACAGGAGAATGTGGCCTGGGTGCGTTTTAATGGGTTCCCTGGACCACCTCCGAGGTAGGGCAGGGACCCGATTGATTTCCGATGTGCCTAAACGTGTCAACCCCTTTCAATCTGCCCTGTGAATGGGGCGAAAACCAGGAAAATTGCCCTGTTAACCCCATTTTGCAGGGTAGTTTAAAAATGCCTACTGCCTGGTACAGAGGCGCCAACTCTCAAGGCAAGAATAAACTCCAGAGGGTGTTAACTCAGCTGCGACATCACAGGCACCAGACTTCACTCCATTGAGGACATCAACATGAGGCAGGGTCTTAAAAAAGCAGCCTCTGTCCTCAAAGACCCTACTACCCAGGCTGGGTCCTCTTCACTCTGCTAACATCGGGGAAAAGGTACAAGAGCCTAAAAATGAGCTCCTAACGGCACAAGGTCAGCTTCTCTCCCCCCGCCATCAGATTCCTGAATGGCCTCACTTTGACTTTTCAACCACTATTTTTATTGATTGTTGTAAGGGGGTTTATGTGAATGTTTTCCCTGTGAAGCTGCCACAAAACAACAAATTTTGTGACTTGTTTATGACAATAGATTCTGATTCTGATTGTGCCCCTCGGTGCTGGTGATTTGTTGACTCCCGTGTCAGAATGAGCAGTTCTGGAGTTGCTGACCGAGCAGTCTGCTTTGTCTGCTTGGTGTTAACAAGCTGCTTGGCTGCTTGTTGATTTATACGCAATGATCATTGTCCATTCTGGGAACTGAAATCATGTGTGGGGTGCTCAGCTGTCTGAGTGAGTGGGGAAAGTAGCCTGCTGTCTAGCCTGGTAGTGGGGGCAAAGTATTCAGCAAACACTGCAGCTTTGTCCAGCGCTCCAAGCCTTTGGAAGCTCAGAGGCAGCTTTTGTTGTTCATACAGAAACCCTTTCTTTGTGAGAGAGCTCGACTTCATCTTGACTGTCTTGGCAGCAGGCAACCGTATCATTTTATCCTGAACACAGACTGAACGTCCATGCTAAACACATTCCCAGCACAGCTGAAGGAAGCTGCCTAGGTATTGCACCGGGACAGCAGCCTCTGTGGGGTCGGACTGGAAGTGGGATGTCCCCTACACTGTCTCTGCAGGGTTCCAGCTGGGACAGAGAGCTCCCAGCAGCCTCTGTGGGGTCGGACAGGGGGAGATGGTCTGTTAGTTAGTTACCCCTTTACTTCCTATGGATACCGTGTGACCTGCTGAGTTTCCTCACCATGTTTGTGTCTTCCTATCAACCTGTGCGGTGATCTTGAGGGATGTATGGATTTGGACCCCAAGGTCCCTCTGTTCATCCACACTGTTTTTTTTTTAATTTTTTATTTTTCACACTATAAACCACATTGATCAAGATACATACATTTTTTTTTCAAATATATACAGTGTCGTTTTCTCCCCCCCTCTTCCCATCCCACCCTCCCTACCTTCCCTCCCATTCATTTAAAGTACAGATTCTAAGATACATTAAACCCGTCAAACAATGTTGTCACTCAATAAAAATAAACAAGAAATTCCACTGAGTCAATTCTTTTCATTTCCTTCTCCTTCTGTCATTTTAGGTAGTGAATGTCCCCGGTAGGTTTTCTCTATTGTGTTTCATGTAAGGCTCCCATATTTGTTCAAATATTGCAATATTATTTCTTAAATTATATGTTATTTTTTCTAATGGAATACATTTATTCATTTCTATATACCATTGTTGTATTCTCAAGTTATCTTCTAATTTCCAGGCTGACATAATACATTTTTTTTGCTACAGCTAGGGCTATCCTAACAAATCTTTTTTGTGCACCATCCAAATCAAGTCCAAATTCTTTGTTTTTTATGTTACTTAGGAGGAAGATCTCTGGGTTTTTTGGTATATTGCTTTCTGTTACTTTATTTAATATCTGGTTTAGATCTTCCCAAAATTTTTTCACTTTCTCACACGTCCAGATTGCATGAATTGTTGTTCCCATTTCCTTTTTACAACAAAAACATCTGTCAGATACTGTTGGATCCCATTTATTTAACTTTTGAGGTGTAATGTATAGCCTTTGTATCCAGTTATGTTGTATCATACGTAACCTCGTGTTTATTGTATTTCTCATCGTTCCAGAGCATAACTTCTCCCATGTTTCCTTTTTTATCTTTATATTTAAATCCTGTTCCCATTTTTGTTTAGTTTTACCATTTGTTTCCTCATTCTCCTTTTCTTGCAGTTTAATATACATATTTGTTATAAATCTTTTGATTATCATTGTATCTGTAATCACATATTCAAGGTTACTTCCCTCTAGCAAACTCAAGCTGCTTCCTAATTTATCCTTCAAGTAGGATCTCAATTGGTAATATGCCAGCGCTGTATCTTGAGTTATATTGTACTTATCTTTCATTTGTTCGAAGGATAAGAGTCTATTTCCTGAAAAACAATTTTCTATTCTTTTGATCCCTTTTTTCTCCCATTCTCTAAAGGAAAGGTTATCTATTGTAAAAGGGATTAGCTGATTTTGCGTCAGTATTAGTTTTGGTAATTGGTAATTTGTTTTATTCCTTTCTTCATGAATCTTCTTCCAAATATTGAGCAGATGATGGAGTAAGGGGCAGGGTTTTAAGTTTCTGGATAACTGGGACCTTTTTTGGGGGAGATGTGACCTGTACAGTAAGGACGGGTTACACTTAAATCCCAGGGGGACCAGAATCCTGGTAGAGGTATTTGCTAGGGCTACTCAGGATCCTTTAAACTAGAATGGTTGGGGGGAGGGAACAAAATAGTACAGAGCAGTAAGGAGAAGGTTAGAATGCAAACAAAGAAAGTTTGTAGTAAGTATTTGAATATGGATGGGCAGGTGATAGAGAAGGGAAATGCTCTGGAAGAAGATGAAGGGCAATTGGCAGGAAAAGTAAATAATGTTGTTATTAAAGTTGAGGGAAAACAGGGATTAAAAATTGGGAAATCTCTGAAATTCATATATTTTAATGCCAGGAGTATTGTAAAAAAGGTGGATGAGCTGAAGGTGTGGATTGATACTTGCAAGTATGATGTGGTAGCGATTAGTGAGACATGGTTGCAGGAGGGATGTGATTGGGAGCTGAATATCCCTGGGTTTCGTTGTTTTAGCTGTGATAGAGTCGGAGGGGCAAGAGGAGGTGGGGTTGCATTGCTTGTCAGGGAAAATATTACAGCGGTGCCTAGGAAGGATAGATTAGAGGGCACATCCACGGAGGCTATTTGGGTGGAACTGAGGAGTAGGAAAGGAGAGGTTACACTTGTAGGGGTGTATTATAGACCACCCGGAGGGGACCAAGACCTAGAGGAGCAAATCTGTAGGGAGATAGTAGATATTTGTGATAAGCACAGGGTTGTAATTATGGGAGATTTTAATTTTCCACATATAGATTGGGAAACACATTCTGTGAAAGGACTGGATGGGTTAGAGTTTGTGAAATGTGTGCAAGATAGTTTTTTACAACAATATGTAGAGGTGCCGACCAGAGAAGGAGCAGTGTTAGATCTACTGTTGGCAAATGGGATGGGTCAAGTGACGGAGGTTAGTGTTGGCGAGCACTTCGGGTCCAGTGATCATAATGCCATCAGCTTCAATGTCATTATGGAAAGACAGAAGTCAGGGCCAAGGGTTGAGGTTTTTGATTGGGGAAAAGCTAGATTTGAGGAGATGCGAAAGGACTTGCAGGGTGTGGATTGGGACAATTTGTTTTATGGGCAGGATGTAGTAGAGAGATGGAAGTCTTTTAAAGATCAGATTTTGAGAGTGCAAAAGCTTTATGTTCCTGTTAGGTTAAAAGGAGGGGCAAAAGGTTTGAGAGAGCCGTGGTTTTCAAGGAATATTGGAAACTTGGTTCGAAGAAAAAGGGAGGAGTACATTAGATATAAGAAGCATGGAGTTAAGGAGTTGTTTGAAAGATACATTGAATGTAAGACGAATCTTAAGAGAGGAATTAGGAAAGCTAAAAGAAGGTACGAGGAAACTATGGCAAGCAGGGTGAAAACTAATCCAAAAGAGTTCTACAAATATGTTAATGGTAGAAGGAAAGCTAGAGACAAAATTGGTCCCTTAGAGAATCAGAGCGGAAAACTGTGTGTGAAATGGGGGAGATATTGAACAGTTTCTTTTCTTCGGTATTCACTAAGGAGAAGGATATTGGGAGATGTGAGATAAAAAAAGCAAATTGGGTAAATATGGGGAATATAGAGATTACAAAAGATGTAGTTTTAGGGCTTTTGAAGAATATAAAGGTGGATAAGTCTCCGGGACCAGACGGGATCTTCCCCAGGACATTGAGAGAAGTGAAAGAGGAAATAGCAGAGGCTCTGGCGGTAATTTTCCAAATGTCATTAGATATGGGGATAGTGCCGGAGGATTGGCGCATTGCGCATGTGGTTCCATTATTTAAAAAGGGTTCAAGGAGGAAGCCTGGCAACTATCGGCCTGTAAGTTTGACATCTATGGTAGGTAAATTAATGGAGAAAATTCTTAGAGATAGTACTTATAAACATCTGGATAGACAGGGGCACTCAACATGGATTTGTGGGAGGAAGGTCATGTTTGACCAATCTGATTGAATTTTTTGAAGAGGTGACTAGGAATGTGGATGAGGGTAGCGCAGTGGATGTTGTCCATATGGACTTCAGTAAGGCCTTCGATAAGGTACCACATGGAAGGTTAGTTAAGAAGGTGCAGTCTTTAGGTATAAATTTTGAGATAGTCAAATGGATTGAACATTGGCTGAAAGGGAGAGGCCAGAGAGTGGTAGTGGATAATTGTCTGTCAGGTTGGAGGCCGGTGACCAGTGGTGTGCCTCAAGGATCTGTATTGGGCCCATTGTTGTTCGTTATATACATTAATGATCTAGATGATGGGGTGGTGAATTGGATTAGTAAATATGCAGACGATACTAAGATAGGTGGAATAGTGGATAATGAAGAAGGTTTTCAAGGATTGCAGAGGGATTTGGGCTGCTTAGAAAAGTGGGCTGAAAAATGGCAGATGGAATTTAATGCTGATAAGTGTGAGGTGCTTCATTTTGGTAAAAGAATCAGAATAGGACATACGTGGTAAATGGGAGAGCATTGAGGAATACAGAAGAGCAGAAAGATTTAGGAGAAACGGTACATCGTTCCCTGAAGGTAGAAACTCACGTGAATAGGGTGGTGAAGAAGGCTTTTAGTATGCTGGCCTTTATCAATCATTGCATGGAATATAGGAGTTGGGAGGTGATGTTGAGATTGTATAATTTGCAGCCTAATTTGGAGTTCTGTGTGCAGTTCTGGTCGCCTAATTATAGGAAGGATATAAACAGAGTGGAGAGAGTGCAGAGAAGGTTTACCAGAATGTTACCTGGGTTTAAGCATCTAGAGTATAGGGAGAGATTGGACAGATTAGGTCTTTATTCTTTGGAGCGTAGAAGGTTGAGAGGGGATTTGATAGAAGTATTTAAGATTATGAAAGGGATAGACAGAGTGGATGTGGATAGACTATTTCCGTTAAGAGGAGGAAAGATTAAAACAAGAGGACATAAGTTAAGAATTAAGGGGCAGAGGTTTAGAGGTAACATGAGGGGGGACTTCTTTACTCAGAGAGTGGTAGACGTGTGGAATGAACTTCCGAGAGAAATAGTGGCGGCGGAGTCAATTGTATTATTTAAGAAAAGGTTGGACAGGTATATGGATGAGAAGAAGATGGAGGGTTATGGGCATTGTGCAGGGAGGTGGGACTAGAAAGGGGTGTTTGGTTCGGTGCGGACTAGAAGGGCCTAATGGCCTGTTTCCGTGCTGTAATTGTAATGTTATGTTATGTTAAATGTTCAGGTATCTTCTCCCTTATTTTATCTAGTTCTAATCTAGTCCAATCTGGCTTTTCCCTTGTTTGATAAAAATCTGATAGGTATCTTAATTGTGCGGCTCTATAATAATTTTTAAAGTTTGGCAGTTGTAAGCCTCCTTGTTTATACCATTCTGTTAATTTATCTAGTGCTATCCTCGGTTTTCCTCCTTTCCATAAAAATTTCCTTATTATTTTCTTTAACTCCTTGAAGAATTTCAAGTGTATTGGCAATGCCTGAAATAGATATTGTATCCTTGGGAAAATGTTCATTTTAATACAGTTTATCCTTCCTATTAGTGTTAGTGGTAAGTCTTTCCAATGCTCTAAGTCGTCCTGTAATCTTTTCATTAGTGGATAATAATTGAGTTTATATAGATGGCCGAGGTTTTTATTTATTTGTATACCTAGGTATCGTATTGCTTGCATTTGCCATCTGAATGGTGTTTCTTTCTTAAATTTTGAGAAATCCGCATTATTCATTGGCATTGCTTCATTTTTATTTGCGTTAATCTTGTAACCCGACACTTCTCCATATTCCTTCAATTTCTTATGTAATTCTTTTATTGATATTTCTGGTTCTGTTAAGTATACTATAACGTCATCTGCAAATAAACTGATTTTATATTCCTTGTCTTTTATTTTTATCCCTTTTATTTTATTTTCTGTTCTTATCAATTCTGCTAGTTGTTTTATGGCTAACGCGAAAAGTGAGGGAGATAGTGGGCATCCCTGCCTTGTTGATCTGCTTAAGTTAAATTGCTTTGATATATATCCATTTACTGTCACTTTCGCCAATGGCCCCTTATATAATGCTTTAATCCAATTAATATACTTCTCTGGTAAACTGAATTTTTGTAATACTTTGAATAAATAATTCCATTCTACTCTGTCAAAGACCTTCTCTGCGTCTAAAGCAACTGCTACTGTTGAAGCTTTATTCCCTTCTACTGCATGAATTAAGTTAATAAAATTACAAATATTGTCTGTTGTTCGTCTTTTTTTAATAAATCCAGTTTGGTCTAGATTTACTATTTTAGGTACATAGTCAGCTAATCTGTTTGCTAATAGTTTAGCTATTATCTTATAATCTTTGTTAAGTAAAAATATTGGTCTATATGACACTGGTGCGAGTGGATCTTTCCCTTGCTTTAGTATTACTGTAATTATTGCTGTTGTACATGAATCTGGTAAGCTTTGTGTTTTATCAATCTGGTTGATTACTTCCAAGAGGGGAGGAATTAATAAATCTTTAAATGTTTTATAGAATTCTATTGGGAGTCCATCCTCTCCTGGTGTTTTATTATTTGGTAGTTTTTTTTATTATCTCTTATACTATTTCAAATGGTTCTGTTAATTTATTTTGTTCCTCTATTTGTAATTTTGGTAGTTCAATTTTAGTTAAAAATTCATTTATTTTGTCTTCTTTCCCTTCGTTTTCAGTTTGGTATAATTGTTCATAGAATTCTCTGAAGTTTTCATTAATCTCCGTTGGATTATATGTAATTTGTTTGTCTTTTTTCCTTGATGCCAATACCATTCTCTTAGTTTATTCTGTCTTAAGCTGCCATGCTAGAATTTTGTGCGTTTTTTCTCCTAGTTCATAATATTTCTGTTTTGTCTTCATTATGTTCTTCTCCACCTTATATATTTGTAGTGTTTCATATTTTATTTTTTTATCTGCCAATTCTCTTCTTTTAGTTGTGTCTTCCTTCATTGCTAATTCTTTTTCTATATTTGTTATTTCCCTTTCCAACTGCTCTGTTTCCTGATTGTAGTCCTTCTTCATCTTGGTTACATAACTTATTATTTGCCCTCTAATGAACGCTTTCATTGCATCCCATAGTATAAACTTATCTTCCACTGATTCCGTATTTATTTCAAAGTACGTTTTAATTTGTCTTTCAATTAATTCTCTAAAATCCTGCCTTTTAAGTAGCATGGAGTTTAATCTCCATCTATACATTCATGGAGGGATGTCCTCTAACTCTATTGTCAATATCAGGGGTGAGTGGTCCGATAATATTCTAGCTTTATATTCTGTTTTTCGAACTCTGTCTTGCATGCAAGCTGATAACAGGAATAGGTCTATTCTTGAGTATGTTTTATGTCTACCCGAATAATATGAATATTCCTTTTCCTTTGGGTGTTGTTTCCTCCATATATCCAAAAGTTGCATTTCTTGCATCGATTTAATTATAAATTTGGTTACTTTGTTCTTTCTGTTAATTTCTTTCCCAGTTTTATCCATGTTTGAATCCAAATTAAGGTTGAAATCCCCTCCTATTAATATGTTCCCTTGCGTGTCTGCTATCTTCAAAAAAATATCTTGCATACATTTTTGATCTTCTTCGTTAGGTGAATATACATTGAGTAGATTCCAAAACTCCGAATATATCTGACATTTTATCATTACATATCTCCCTGCTGGATCTATTATTTCCTCTTCTATTTTAATTGGTACATTTTTATTGATTAATATAGCCACTCCTCTAGCTTTTGAATTATACGACGCTGCTGTTACATGTCCTATCCAATCTCTCTTTAATTTCTTGTGCTCCACTTCAGTTAAGTGTGTTTCTTGCACGAATGCTATATCAATTTTTTCTTTTTTCAGTAAATTTAGCAGTTTCTTCCTTTTGATTTGGTTATGTATTCTGTTAATATTTAAAGTCATATCGTTCAACATAGCCATTTTATACTTTGTTTATCTTCCCTTTCCGTTTCTCCATCATCACCTTTCCTTCTTATCCATTTCTGCTTTCTTGTTTTGAACACTTTATAAGACAACATTTCTAAAACATCAAACATTTCCCTTATTCTCCTATCTAAAATTTCTTTAACCCCACTATCCCCTCCCCTTCCTGAGTTGCCCTTTATCCCTAGTCGGGCAACCACATCTCCCCTCTCCATTTGGATTTGCGAATTCACTCGCAAGCTTCAACTGATTTTGCAGTGACCGTAACTCCTCCCCACCAGCCCCCCACAGAAAAGATTTCACTTTTCATATGTAACAAAGGTCACTCTTTTAGTTCCCTCCTTATTCCCTCTATTCCATTTCCTTCCCTTATTAATTCTTATCTATACTCTATTTATTTTCCTTTAAATACATATACACTCATGTACACACATATATACATACACACACACACACACACACACACACACACACACACACACACACACACACACACACACACACACACACACACACACACACACACACACACACACACACATATATATATCTTCTTTTTTCTTCTTTGGCTTGGCTTCGCGGACAAAGATTTATGGAGGGGGTACATGTCCACGTCAGCTGCAGGCTCGTTTGTGGCTGACAAGTCCGATGCGGGACAGGCAGACACGGTTGCAGCGGTTGCAGGGGATAATTGGTTGGTTGGGGTTGGGTGTTGGGTTTTTCCTCCTTTGTCTTTTGTCAGTGAGGTGGGCTATTCTTCAAAGGAGGTTGCTGCCCGCCGAACTGTGAGGTGCGAAGATGTACGGTTTGAGGCGATATCAGCCCTCTGGCAGTGGTCAATGTGGCAGGCACCAAGAGATTTCTTTAGGCAGTCCTTGTACCTCTTCTTTGGTGCACCTCTGTCACGGTGGCCAGTGGAGAGCTCGCCATATAACACGATCTTGGGAAGGCGATGGTCCTCCATTCTGGAGATGTGACCCATCCAGCGCAGCTGGATCTTCAGCAGCGTGGACTCGATGCTGTCGGCCTCTGCCATCTTGAGTACTTCGATATTAGGGATGAAGGCGCTCCAATGAATGTTGAGGATGGAGCGGAGACAACGCTGGTGGAAGCGTTCTAGGAGCCGTAGGTGATGCCGGTAGAGGACCCATGATTCGGAGCCGAACAGGAGTGTGGGTATGACAACGGCTCTGTATACGCTTATCTTTGTGAGGTTTTTCAGTTGGTTGTTTTTCCAGACTCTTTTGTGTAGTCTTCCAAAGGCGCTATGTGCCCTGTACAAAAACAGAGGCGAGAAATCAGACTGCTCAAACTACAGGGGAATCACGCTGCTCTCCATTGCAGGCAAAATCTTCGCTAGGATTCTCCTAAATAGAATAATACCTAGTGTCGCCGAGTATATTCTCCCAGAATCACAGTGCGGCTTTCGCGCAAACAGAGGAACTACGGACATGGTCTTTGCCCTCAGACAGCTCAAAAACAAAGGACTCTACATCACCTTTGTTGACCTCACCAAAGCCTTCGACACCGTGAGCAGGAAAGGCTTTGGCAAATAATAGAGCGCATCGGATGTCCCCCAAAGTTCCTCAACATGGTTATCCAACTGCACGAAAACCAACAAGGTCGGGTCAGATACAGCAATGAGCTCTCTGAACCCTTCTCCATTAACAATGGCGTGAAGCAAGGCTGTGTTCTCGCACCAACCCTCTTTTCAATCTTCTTCAGCATGATGCTGAACCAAGCCATGAAAGACCCCAAAAATGAAGACGCTGTTTACATCCGGTACCGCACGGATGGCAGTCTCTTCAATCTGAGGCGCCTGCAAGCTCACACCAAGACACAAGAGCAACTTGTCCGTGAACTACTCTTTGCATATATATATATATATATATATATATATATAATATTTATATATACCCATATACACACATACATATAGTTCATGGTCATTTTTACTCTCGTTACATTTCTTCATCTCTCTGTCTGTTTTGTAGTTGTTCTGCAAATTTTCGTGCTTCCTCCGGATCCGAGAATAGTCTGTTTTGCTGCCCTGGAATAACTATTTTAAGTACCGCTGGGTACTTTAGCATAAATTTATATCCTTTTTTCCATAGGATCGCTTTTGCTGTAGTGAACTCCTTCCTCTTCTTCAGGAGTTCAAAACTTATGTCTGGATAGAAAAAATTTTTTTGACCTTTGTATTCCAGTGGCTTTTTGTCTTCTCTTATTTTCTTCATTGCTTTCTCCAATATATTTTCTCTTGTTGTATATCTTAGGAATTTTACTAAAATGGATCTTGGTTTTTGCTGCGGTTGTGGTTTCGGGGCTAATGTTCTATGTGCCCTTTCTATTTCCATTTCTTCCTGTAATTCTGGTCTTCCTAGGACCCTGGGGATCCAATCTTTTATAAATTCTCTCATATTCTTGCCTTCTTCATCTTCCTTAAGGCCCACTATCTTTATATTATTTCTTCTATTATAATTTTCCATTATATCTATCTTCTGAGCTAACAGCTCTTGTGTCTCTTTAACTTTTTTATTAGATTCTTCTAATTTCTTTTTTAAGTCCTCTACTTCCATTTCTACGGCTGTTTCTCGTTCTTCCACCTTGTCCACTCTTTTTCCTATATCTGACATGACCATCTCTAATCTATACATTTTTTCTTCTGCACTTTTAATTCTTCTTTTTATCTCATTAAATTCTTGTAATTGCCATTCTTTTACTGATTCCATATATTCTTTAAAAAAATATATATCCATTGTCTTGCCTTTCCCTTCTTCTTCCATTTCTCTATGTTCTTCTTCTTCTTCCTCTGGGTTGGTCATCTGTTGTTTCCTTGTTTTCTTTTTTACTCTCTTCTTTCTTGTTCTCTTTATTTTCTATGTTCTCTTCCTGTTGCTGTGTTGTAGCTGTCATTCTCAGCTGTGGAGATCGACTCCTCAGCTGGTCTCCCCTCCCGTCAGTGTGTTTTTTTTTATCATGCGCGGTTGCACACTTTTACTTGGCTCCGTGAGCCATTTTTGTAGTCCCGAGCTTGGGACTTCCACTGACCTGAGGGAGCGGGCTTCTCTCTCCGCGGCAGGCTTCCTCAGACAGGTAAGGCCTTCACCTTCTTCTTCCGATGTTCTTTCTTCTTCTCTTCTTCCCGTTGCTTTCGACTTTTCTTTCTTCGCTGCCATTTTCTTCCCACCTTTACTTTCACTTTGTTTTAATTTTTATGTTTGTGCCTTTGTGTTTTGTGTGTTTTTTTTCCACTTTTCCGGAGAGGGCTGGAGTTCCCCGACCGGCCACTACTCCATCACGTGACTCCCCCCTCCTCCACACTGTTGAGAATCCTGCAATATTGGATGACATGATCCTGGACACCTGGTCTCAGAAAGGGATCAGGTGTATCAAGGACTGTTATAAGCAGGGGCAACTTATGTCATTCGATCAGTTAAAAAGTACATATGTTAATTCTTTTCTCTGCTGTATTCAACTGAGATCTTATTTAAGGGACAAATTAGGTCCGTCGATGACTTTACTGAAGTGCAGTGATTTGGATACTCTTATTTGAGAGGGGATTATAAAGAAATTTATTTCAGCGGAATATTTCCTATTTCAAGCAAAAACTTCTCAAAGGGGGTTTATGTAAATCAAGACAGTCAGACTTGGACATATGAATTTGGGGACAGTGCTGGTCCGATCTATGTCGAGACAGCATGACATCCAGTTAACGTTAGATATAGACAGCTACAGTCTAACTTCTTGCATCAGTTATATCTCACACTGCAAAATTAAATCAGAAATTTCAGACAATATTTTAGATGCAGTACAGAGGTCATGTTCCAAGGTGAGGCCCCTCGAACAAATTAGAAGAAAACATTTTCCACAAAACCCGGAAATGTTTTTACTGGGAAACATTGCGAGCGTAAGACGAAGTTTCAAACGCAATTTGTAAAGATGGCATTGGCGGTGGCCAGGGGATGTGGAAATGCAACGTTGTATTCCCCTTGAGAAAATCACTTCCAGTTTCAGGAACAATTATGTTTTTATCAACATTTGGCAGCGAAGAATTATTATACAAGTGGGAATGGAAATTGTTGGTAGCTGATAAAAAGACCCAATTGCTGAAACATTTACTTAATGTTTGGAATAAAATAAATCAGGATATTGGAGGAGGGTCTTTATCACATAAAATGCCATTGATTAATCCTCTTTTGGTTGTTTCAAGAGACAATCAGTTTTTAAATATATGGTACTGTAAATGGACTGTTAATGTTGAAAATGGCCATGAAAGAGGTCAATTAATGTCATTTGAACAATTGAGAAACAAATCTGCTTGACCTCTTCTGTTACTTTCAGTTCAGAGCAAATTTAAGAGAAGTTGGGACCAACAATGTTTCTGTTCAGCTGTACAAGGGAGAACTTCTTATTAGGAGTGGGGCTGTTAAAAAATGTCTTTCTTTGATATATTCATTATTACAAGCAGGAACTCCTAAATTAGGATTCTGTAGATCAAGGAAGAGATGGGAAATGACTTGAATATTACAATAGACCAACAAATGTGGGAACATTTATGTAAGGATTGTATGACTGGTGTTAGCAATGAAAGATATAGATTAGTTCAGTACATTTTACATCAATTATATCTCACAGAAACTGAACAGATTGAAGTCAGATTCAGACCAATGTTTTAGGTGTGGTGAAGATGTAGGATCCTTTATACATTCAACGTGGTCTGGTCCAAATGTGAGACCTTTTAGGGTGACTATATGTAACTTTTTGGAACAGGTTACAGGAGTTGTTTTTCCATTAAACTCTGATTTATTTTAGAATTCTATGAACAATTATACCGAACTGAAAACCAAGGGAAAGAAGGGAAAATAGATGAATTTCTGACTAAAATTGAACTACCAAAACTACAAATAGAGGAACAAAATAAATTAACAGAGCCATTTGGAATAGTAGAAATACAAGAGATAATAAAAAAATTACCAAATAATAAGACACCTGGAGAGGATGGATTTCCAATAGAATTCTACAAAACATTTAAAGACTTATTAATTCCGCCCCTCCTGGAAGTAATCAACCAGATTGATGAAACACAAAGCTTACCAGATTCATGTAAAACAGCAATAATTACAGTAATACTAAAGCAAGGGAAAGATCCACTCTCACCAGCGTCATATAGACCAATATCCTTACTTAACAGAGATTATAAGATAATAGCTAAACTATTAGCAAACAGATTAGCAGAGCATGTACCGAAAATGTTAAATTTAGACCAAACTGGATTTATCAAAAAAAGACGCACAACAGACAATATTTGTAAATTTATTAACTTAATTCATGCAGTAGAAGGAAATAAAGCACCTACAGTAGCAGTTGCTTTAGACGCAGAGAAGGCCTTTGACAGAGTAGAATGGAATTATTTGTTCAAAGTATTGCAAAAATTCAGTTTACCGGAGAAGTATATTAATTGGATTAAAGCATTATATAAGGGACCGTTAGCGAAAGTGACAGTAAATGGACATGTATCAAAGCAATTTAACTTAAGCAGGTCAACACGGCAGGGATGCCCACTATCACCTTTATTGTTTGCGTTAGCTATAGAACCACTAGCAGAACTGATAAGAATAGATAATAATATAAAAGGAATAAAAATAAAAGATAAGGAATATAAAATCAGTTTATTTGCAGATGATGTTATAGTGTACTTAACAGAACCAGAACTATCAATAAAAGAATTATATAAGAAATTGAAGGAATATGGAGAAGTGTCGGGTTACAAGATCAACGTAAATAAAAGTGAAGCAATGCCTATGAATAATGCGGATTTCTCAAAATTTAAGAAGGAATCACCATTTAGATGGCAAATGCAAGCAATAAGATACCTAGGTATACAAATAAACAAAAATCTTGGCCAACTATATAAACTCAATTATTATCCACTAATGAAAAAATTACAGGACGATTTAGAGCATTGGAAAGATTTACCACTAACACTAATAGGAAGGATAAACTGTATTAAAATGAACATTTTTTCCAAGGATATTATACTTATTTCAGGCATTGCCAATACAACTGACAGAGAAATTCTTCAAGGTGTTAAAGAAAATAATAAGGAAATTTTTATGGAGAGGGGGGAAACCGAGGATAGCACTAGATAAATTAACAGAATGGTATAAACAAGGAGGCTTACAATTGCTAAACTTTAAAAATTATTATAGAGCCGCACAATTAAGATACCTATCAGATTTTTATCAAACAAGGGAAAAGCCAGATTGGACGAGATTAGAATTAGATAAAATAGGGGAAAAGATACCTGAACACATATTATATAAATGGGATGAAAAATTGGTACAACATAGAAGTTCTCCAGTATTACATCATCTCCTCAATATTTGGAAGAAGATTCATGTAGAAAGAAATAAAACAAATTATCAATTACCAAAACTAATATTGACGCAAAACAAGTTACTCCCTTTTACAATAGATAACCTTTCCTTTAGAGAATGGGAAAAAAAAGGGATTAAAAGAATAGAAAATTGTTTTTCAGGAAATAGATTCTTATCCTTTGAACAAATGAAAGATAAGTACAATATAACTCAAGATACAGTGCTGGTATATTACCAAATGAGATCCTACTTGAAGGACAAATTAGGAAGCAATTTGAGTTTACCAGAGGGAAGTAACTTTGAATATGTGATTACAGATACAATGATCATCAAAAGATTTATAACAAATATGTACATTAAACTGCAAGAAAAGGAGAATGAGGAAACAAATGGTAAAACTAAACAAAAATGGGAACAAGATTTAAATATAAAGATAAAAAAGGAAACATGGGAGAAGTTATGTTCTGGAACGATGAGAAATACAATAAATACGAGGTTACGTATGATACAATATAAATGGATACACAGGCTATACATTACACCTCAAAAGTTAAATAAATGGGACCCAACAGTATCTGATAGATTTTTTCGATGTAAAAAAGAAATGGGAACAACAATTCATGCAATCTGGACATGTAAGAAAGTAGAAAAATTTTGGGAAGATCTAAACCAGATATTAAATAAAATTACAGAAAACAATATACCAAAAAATCTAGAGATCTTCCTCCTAAGTAACATAAAAAACAAAGAATTTGGAATTGATTTGGATGGTGCACAAAAAAGATTTGTTAAGATAGCTCTAGCCGTAGCAAAAAAATGTATTATGTCAACCTGGAAATCGGAAGATAATTTGAAAATACAACAATGGTATATAGAAATGAATAAATGTATTCCATTGGAAAAAATAACATATAGTTTAAGAAATAATATTGAAATATTCGAACAAATATGGGAGCCTTACATTAAACACAATAGCGAAAACCTACCGGGGACAATCATTACCTAAGTTGATGGAAGGAGAAGGAAATGAAAAGAATGGACTCAGTAGAATTTCTGGTGTATTTTTGTTGAGTGACAACATTGTCTGACTGGTTAAATGTATCCTAGATTGTATACCTTAAATGGACGGGGGGGGGGGTGGGGAGGGTGGGTTGGGAGGAGGGGGGGGGGGAGAAAATGGCACTGTATATGTGTGAAAAGGAAAAAGTGTGTACCATGTTTAATGTGATTTATGGTGTGAAAAATAAAAAATTAAAAATAAAAAAAAGTAGGATTTCAGTTGGCAGTATGCCAACACTGTATCTTGAGTTATATTATATTTATCCTTCATTTGTTCAAAAGATAGCTTTAAAAGCTTCTTTATATACGTTTTATATCTTTATTATACCTAAATGCTTTATTATTCATGGTTAAGAAAGTCTTGTGATGAAGCTATGCAAAATGTTTCTCTGTTCTATCAACGAATTAAAACTACATAAAGTAAAAAAAAAACAAAAAAAAACAAAAAAAAAACTCTGATTTATTTTTACTAGGATACGTTGAAGGTACAACTCCCAAACTGAAAAGTATTAACTGGAATTTGTTAAAATAGCATTAGTGGTTGTGAGAAAATATATTGGAATAACTTGGAAATCGGATACATCTTGAACTGTGCCAAGATGTGGCGCGTTGAAATTCAAAGCTGTATCCCTTTGGAAAAAATTACAACTTAGAAAATAAATACTCTATACTTTTACAAATCTGAAGCCCATACTCTCGAAGCATGGGATGAAATTTGTAGTGATGGCCTTTTGATCCCTCTTTCCCCGTGGAATCCTCTGTGTGTAGACATTAGTATTGGACACATCTGTCTCTGCAAACCAAAGACCTTCTTTCAGTCTCTTTTTTTTATTTTCTTTTTCTACCTTTTTTTCAGTTTGTATATTGTTCTTTTTTGGGGCAGGGTGAAAACCATCATGTATGGAATATTAAATAAAATATCAAAACCATTTGGCAGTCGTATTTATGGAAAATTACTGTAAATCCTTAGTTTTCCCCTCTAGCCACAGAGCGCCTGTCTGTACCCTTCCCCGGACGAAGCAAAGCCAGAAAATTTACCGGAAGGTGGATGGTTTACACCTGACAACCCCTCAACTTTTCTCTCTTTTCAATTTCATCTTGAACAATCTTGTTTTCTTGCTCTCTATTCTTTTTTGATTTTTCCTACTTTTTCTCAGGGGAGGAGAATCCTGGTGGAGGGGAGGGGAGGAGAATCCTGTCATTGACCACATGCTCCTGCTTCAGGTTCAATCTTCCAAGTGCATCCCTTCACACTTTTCTGGATTGAGCTTTATCTGCCACTTCTCTGCCCTATTCAGTGTCCTGTCGAAATCCCGTTGTAACCTACAACAGCCTTCTATACTACCCACAACACCTCCAATCTTGGGCAGCACGTTTAGCATAGTGGAAGATTGTTACCACACCAGTAACCAGGACCAGGGTTCGAATCCTGTGCAGTCTGTAAGGAGTTTGTACATTCTCCCCATGTCTGTGTGGGTGTCCTTCGGGGGCTCTGGTTTCCTCCCACCGTTCAAAACGCACCTGGGTGTAGATGAATGGGGTGTAAATTGGGCGGCACAGACTCGTGGGCCAGAAGAGCCTGTTACAGTGGTGTATGTCTAACTTAATAAAAATTTAACGCTACTGACCCATCCCTTCCACTTCTTTGTCCAGCTCATTTATAAAAATCACAAAGAGCAGGGGTCCCTGAACAGACCATCACTAACATCTGATCCCTTCCATCGCTTCCTGTAGTAATGTGGGGATTTGCGGATGACACGAGGGTTGGGGGAGTTGTGGATGGAGCTGAAGGTTGTCAAAGGTTACAAGAGGATATAGACAGGATGCAGAATTGGGCAGAAAAGTCGCAGATGGAGTTCAATCCGGATAAGTGTGAGGTGATGTATTTTGGAAGGACCAACCAGAAGGCTGAGCACAGGGTTAATGGTTGGTTACTTAAGAGGGACTTTGGGGTCCAAATCCATACATCCCTCAAGGTCACCTCACAGGTTGATAGGATAGTTAAGAAGGCCTATGGGAGGCTGCGCTTCATTAATAGGGGGATTGAGTTCAAGAGTAGAGGGGTCATGTTGCAGCTCTACAAATCTCTGGTGAGACCACACTTAGAGTTATTGTGTTCAGTTCTGGGCACCTCATTACAGGAAGGATGTGGAAGCTGTGGAGAGGGGGCAGAGGAGATTTACCAGGATGTTGCCTGGATTGGAAAACAAGTCTATGAGGCAAGGTTAGCAGAGCTGGGACTTTTCTCTTTGGAGCAGAGAAGGACGAGAGGAGACTTGATAGAGGTCGACAAGGTTATGAAAGGCATAGACAGGGTGGACAGACAGTACCTATTGAAAACACCAGAGGACGTGTGTACAAAGTGAAGGGAGGAAAGTTTAGGGGAGATGTTAGGGGTAAGTTTTTATGCAGAGTTGTGGGGGCCTGGAATACCTTGCCAGGGATGATGGTAGAGGCTGGAACGTTGGGGGCATTTAAGAGACTCTTAGACAGTCACATGGACGGAAGAGAAATAGAAGGTTACGGGATAGGGAGGGGTTTGTTTTTTTCAGGAATAACATTGAGGGCTGAATGGCCTGTACTGCCATGTCATGTTCTATGTTCTGTGCTCTTTATCTCATCCACATTTTTGCAGAAGCTTCAACACTTGCTCTTTCTTAACCGTTCTTCACTAGCCTCACCTTGAACAAGGTCCTTCTCCTTGGTGAACACTGAAATAAAGTATAGGAATATAGGAAGTAGGAACAGTCGTAGGCCAAAAATGGCCCATCGAGCCTGCTCCGCCATTCAATACGATCATGGCTGATCTAATTTATGACCTAACTCCACCTACCTGCCTTCTCCCCATATCCCCTAATTCCTCTATCATGTAAAAATTTATCTAACCGAATTTTAAATATGTTTAATGAGGCAGCCTCAACCAATTCCCTGGTTAGAGAATTCCAAACATTCACTACTCTCTGGGAAAAACTATTTTTCCTCATCTCTGTCCTAAATCTACGCCCCCGAATCTTGAGACTGTGTCCTCTCGTTTTAGTTTCCCCGGCCAGCTCAAAAAACTTCCTACATCTATCCTATCCATACCCTTCATAATCCTATATGTTTCTATAAGATCTCCTCTCATTCTTCTGAACTCGAGCGAATACAATCCTAGACGATTTAATCTTTCATCATAAGTCAACCCCTTCATCCCAGGGATCAACCTAGTAAACCTCCTCTGGACCGTCTCCAAAGCCAGTACATCCTTCCTCAAATATGGAGACCAGAACTGGACTCAGTACTCCAGGTGCGGTCTCACCAGTACCTTGTACAGTTGCAACATGACCTCCCTACTCCTGAATTCAATTCCTCCAGCGATGAAGGCCAACATTCCATTTGCCTTCTTAATAACCTGCTGCACCTGCAACCTAACATTTTGCGATTCATGCACAAGCCCTCCCAAGTCCCTCTGCACAACAGCATGCTGTAGTTTTTCACCCTTTAAATAATATTCAGCTCTTTTATTTTTCTTGCCAAAGTGGATAACCTCACACTTACTAACATTGTACTCCATCTGCCAGCCCTTTGCCCACTCATCCAGCTTAACTCTTTCCCTCTGCAGACTCTCCACATCCTCATTACAATTTGCTCTTCCACTCAATTTGGTGTCATCCGCAAACTTGGCTACACCACATTTTGTCCCCTCCTCCAAGTCATCCATGTAAATGATGAACAGTTGTGGGCCTAACACTGACCCCTGCGGCACTCTCTGCCAACCTGAAAAACTCCCATTTATCCCGACTCTCTGCCTCCTGTCAGACAACCAATTTTCAATCCAGGCCAATAGACTTCCCCGAACTCCACTTTCCTGTAACTTACTGAGAAGTCTCTTGTGCGGCACCTTATCAAATGCTTTCTGGAAATCCAAATAGACAACATCAACCTGTTCCCCTCTATCCACCGCACCCATTATACCCTCAAAGAATCCTAACAAGTTTGTCCAACAAGATCTTCTCTTTCTAAAACCATGCTGTGTCTGCCTGATTGAACCCTTATGTTCCAAAAGTTTCACTATTTCATTTCGGACCTCCCCAACCTGCAGCCACTTTCCCCCTTGAACCCTACCTTTTCTCTAGTTACCTCCTGTTCTTTATGTAGAACACCATGGGGTTCATACTGAACTCTACTGCCAATTTAGACATATTGCACAGTGACAGGCCCTTTCAGCCCATGAGTCCACATTACCCAATTTACACCCCATTAACCTCTGTTTTGAATGGTGTGAGGAAACCGGAGCCCCCGGGGAAAACCCACACAGACATGGGGTGAACGTACAAACTCCTTATAGACAGCATGAGATTCTAACCCCAATCCCGATTGCTGGTGCAGTAACAGTGTTGCGCTGACTGCTACATTAACCATGCCACACCTACCTCCTTCTCATGTCCCCTTCTTGTTCTCCTCAGTCCTTTCTCATTCCTTCCCGACAACCCCATGGTTCTCAAAACCTTTGATGGATTTTGTTTTCTTCTTCCTGTGGACAAACTGTCCCATCTCTACTGCCAACAGAGAGCTCACGATGACCATGAAACCACCCCCCCCCCCCGCCATTTACACTAATCCAGTATTCCCTTCAACTCCCCCCAGATTCCATCACCCACCCACCCTTCAATCAATCCATCAACCTGGGGATGTGGGAGCAAAGCAGAGCTCCCTGAGCTAGCCCAGAGTGTCAGGGAGAATGTGCAAACTCCACACAGACAGATTGAACCTGGGTCTGTACCCCCTGCCCCTGTGAGCAGTCCCTCAGAGAGTGGATCCATGGCTCCCATCAATCCCCCTTTTGCACCGTGTTTGGTTCCCGTGGAAGAGTTCCATGTCTGAGCTGAATGTCACGGTCAACTTCATCTGACTGCTGGACCCCTGTCCCATTTACTCCGGCTCCACATCCTTGAGTTGCTCAACCCCGCTTCTGGAGTATGCAGAACACGTTCTACAATTTTCCTCAATTCCACTCATGTGGATACTTCACTGCCCTTTAGAGACTCATTTTTTGTTTCATTCCTGCGTATGGGTCAGCACAACATTGAGGGCTGAAGGGCCTGTGCTGTGCTGTTCAATATTCTGCGCTTCCTTTCTGTTCCTGAGGGATTTCTCTCTTTCCAGCTTTCTCAAACTTGCTTGAATTCCTTTTCCTCTCCCTTCCTGCCTCGTTCTCTTGTTGATGCCTCCCCCAGTTTAACACTCTCCTAGTCACAGAGTTCGACAACATGAAAATGGGCTCTTCCATACAACACAGAAACAGGCCCTTTGGCCCATCTAATCTGTGCCAAACAATTTACTCCGCCTATTTTCATCGACCTGCACTTGGACTAGAGCCTTCCCATCCATGTACGAATCTAATCTCCTACATATGGAAATCAAACCTTTGTTCACCTTCGTTGGCAGCTCATTCCACACTCTCACCTCCCTCTGAGTGAAGAGATCCCTCCGAACGTTCCCCTGAAGCATTTCACTTTCCCCCTTAACCCATGTCCTCCAGCTCTTGTCCCACCCAACCTCCAAGGGAAAAGCTTGTTTGCATTTATTCTTTCCCTCACCATGGCTTGGCTTCGCAAACGTCAGTTTAGGAAGGGGGTCGTCCACATCTGCTGCAATGGTCAGAGATGTGGGCATGTCCTTTGAGCCTTCACAATGGATTTTTTGGGGGAGTGCAGTGTATGCAGTGCTGGTCCCACTCTTTACACCTGGGGTTTATCTGCCATGGCCCAGCACACTGGGACGGTGACAGCCAGGTCCCCAGGTCGTAAGTGTTACGGCAGAAGGTCCTTCTCCTAGACGGATGGCCTAACAAGGCTAACGAGCCCCGTCTGCTTGGGTTTGAAACCAGAGTCGTCATTCTCTTAGGCTGGCTGTCAATCAAGGCTACCGAGCCCAGCTGGCCCATCCAGTTATGCAGCCGGACACTCAGTCATGCCATGACGCAGCAAACCCAGTGTAAAAGGTGGATACCAATGAGAAGGTGTTGCTATGGACACAGTAATGTAGGAGAGGACATCCTGCCTGGCAAGCTATGCAGTGGCCACACAGCGATCATACACCGGGAAAGGAGAGGCGATCCATTACGCATGCACTTTCCCTGGGTGAGTGGGACATCCAGCTCAGACCTCACCTACCCCCTTATCTATAACCCTCATAATTTTATATATCTCTGTCAAATCTCCCCTCATTCCCTGACACCAAAGTCCAAACCTATTCAACCCTTTTCTACAATTCAGCTCCTCAAGTCCCAACAACGTGAATCTTTTCCGCTCTCTCTATTTTATTGATGACCAAAACTGCACACAATCCTCCAAACATGTCCTCACCAACTTCCTGACATCACTCCCATAACTCTTCATTATTTTACACCCATGTACCTGTCTAAGAGTCTTTTAAACGCCCCTATTGCCCTAGCCTCCACCACCATTCCTGGCAACACATTCCAGGCCCCCAACACTTCCACTTCCTTAATCTCCACACTGTCCAGCACACAGGCCTGTTCTATTCCAACTTCATCCTGATCCTGATCCTTTTCTCTTGTGAATACTGACTTTCATAAACCAAAGTATTGAGTACAGGAGTTGAGATCTTATGGTCAAGTTGTATAAGACATTGATGAGGCCAAACCCAGTGTAAAAGGTGGATACCAATGAGAAGGTGTTGCTATGGACACAGTAATGTAGGAGAGGACATCCTGCCTGGCAAGCTATGCAGTGGCCACACAGCGATCATACACCGGGAAAGGAGAGGCGATCCATTACGCATGCACTTTCCCTGGGTGAGTGGGACATCCAGCTCAGACCTCACCTACCCCCTTATCTATAACCCTCATAATTTTATATATCTCTGTCAAATCTCCCCTCATTCCCTGACACCAAAGTCCAAACCTATTCAACCCTTTTCTACAATTCAGCTCCTCAAGTCCCAACAACGTGAATCTTTTCCGCTCTCTCTATTTTATTGATGACCAAAACTGCACACAATCCTCCAAACATGTCCTCACCAACTTCCTGACATCACTCCCATAACTCTTCATTATTTTACACCCATGTACCTGTCTAAGAGTCTTTTAAACGCCCCTATTGCCCTAGCCTCCACCACCATTCCTGGCAACACATTCCAGGCTCCCAACACTTCCACTTCCTTAATCTCCACACTGTCCAGCACACAGGCCTGTTCTATTCCAACTTCATCCTGATCCTGATCCTTTTCTCTTGTGAATACTGACTTTCATAAACCAAAGTATTGAGTACAGGAGTTGAGATCTTATGGTCAAGTTGTATAAGACATTGATGAGGCCAAACCCAGTGTAAAAGGTGGATACCAATGAGAAGGTGTTGCTATGGACACAGTAATGTAGGAGAGGACATCCTGCCTGGCAAGCTATGCAGTGGCCACACAGCGATCATACACCGGGAAAGGAGAGGCGATCCATTACGCATGCACTTTCCCTGGGTGAGTGGGACATCCAGCTCAGACCTCACCTACCCCCTTATCTATAACCCTCATAATTTTATATATCTCTGTCAAATCTCCCCTCATTCCCTGACACCACTCCGTGTAAAAACTGTACCTCAGAAATCTCCCTGAAACCCTCCTGTTTAAACTCCTCTCTCCCACTCCATCCCAAGAAGCCATCATCCAGGAACCTTCTGCTTTCGTTGCCACACATGTTGATGTTGTGTGTAAATTACACCATCACATCTTTGGATTACAGCTTTGCCTGAACTGAGTGATTTACCACAAACAGCCCCTCTGCTGTAGAACATACAGTTAGGATTCTCTGTGTCCTTTGCTGGGAGACCGGGCCCAGGACAGGAGAGTGAACCTTTGTGAGACAGTGAGTTCTACAACAGACAGGCTGAAAGAGAACTCCTCAGGAAGTGTCTGCTCATACTAAAGAGGAAATTAAGAAAGCAAAGGGGGTGGGGGGGGGGGGGTATGGAGAAATATATCCAGGTTCAACCAGAGACAATGCCAAGATGTCTGAACAAGAGAACATGGACAAAGTGGTGATGGGAAATGTGGTAACTGTGCAGCAGTGTGTGAAATCTGGAATGGGATAAACAGATAGACGAACCATAGAACTATAGAACATTACAACACAGAAACAGGACCATTTGGCTCTTCTAGTCTGTGCCAAACCATGTTTTTTGCCAGGTCCCACTGACCTGAACCCAGTCCATAGCCCTCCATACCCCTCCGATCCATGGACCTGTCCAAATTCTTCTTAAATGTTAAAATTGAGCCCAAATTCACCACCTCAGCTGGCAGCTCGTTCCACACCCCCACCGCTCTCTGTGTGAAGAAGTTCCCCTTAAACTTTTTCCCTTTCACCCTTAACCCATGTCCTCTGGTCAGTAGAAAATGCTGACCTACATTTACTCTGTCCATCCCCTTCATAATTTTAAATACCTCCATCAAATCTCCCCTCATTCTTCTACACTCCAGGGAATAAAGTCCTAACTTGTTTAACCTTTCCCTGTAACTCAGTTCCTGAAGTCCGGGCAACAACCTAGTAAATCTTCTCTGCTCTCTCTCTATTTTATTGTTATCTTTCCTGTAGTTCGGTGACCAAAACTGCACACAATTCTCCAAATTTGGCCTCATCAATGTCTTATACAACTTGACCATAAGATCTCAACTCCTGTACTCAATACTTTGGTTTATGAAAGTCAGTATTCACAAGAGAAAAGGATCAGGATCAGGATGAGGTTGGAATAGAACAGGCCCGTGTGCTGGACAATGTGGAGATTAAGGAAGAGGAAGTGTCGGATCTTCTTAAAAACATCAAGATTAATGTCCCCAAGGCCAGCTGCGATATACCCCAGGCTGCTATGGGAAGGGAGGGAAGAGATAGTTGGGGCAGCAGCTATGATCTTTGAATCTTTTGGCCACAATGGAGGTGCTGGAGAATTGAAAATGGCAAATATAGCCCACTTTTTTAAAACGTAATGGAGAATCCTGGGAATTATAGACCAGTGAGATTTGTCAGTGGGGTGTAAACTATTGGGGAGGATTCTTAAGGACAGGATCTTTGAGCATTTGGAGAAGTCCAGTTGACTCGAGGATAGTTAGCAGGGCTTTGTGAAGGGAAGGTCATGCCTCACGAGTCTAATTGAATTTTTTGAGGAGGTAACAAAAGAAATTGATGAGGGTCGGGCAGTAGATGTGGTCGACATGGGATTTGACAAGGTTCCCCACAAAAGACGCGTCCAGAAAGTCATGAGTCACGGGATCAGTGGAACCTTGGCCGTGTGAATAAAAAATTGGCTTGTAGGAAGAAAGCAGAGAGTAGTAGTGGAAGGAAAGTATTCTGCCTGACTAGTGGAAGGGCCGCCAGGATCTGTTCTGGGACGCCTGGTCTTTGTGATTTTTATAAAGGTCCTGATTGAAGTGGAAGGATGGATTAGTAAGTTTGTGGATGACACGAAGGTTGGAGGAGTTGTGGATGGAGCTGAAGGTTGTCGAAGGTTACAAGAGGATAGAGACAGGATGCAGAGTTGGGCAGAAAAGTGACAGATGAAGTTCAAACCAGATAAGTGCAAGGTGATGAATTTTGGAAGGACAAACCAGAAGGCTGAGCACAGGGTTAATGGTCGGTTACTTCAGAGGGACCTTGGGTTCCAAATCCATCCATCCCTCAAGATCGCCAAGTTAAGAAGGCCTATGGGAAGCTGGGCTTCATTAAGAGGGGGATTGAGTTCAAGAGTAGAGGGGTCATGTTGCAGCTCTACAAATCTCTGGTGAGACCACACTTAGAGTCTTGTGTTCAGTTCTTATCACCTCATTACAGGAAGCATGTGGAAGCTATGGAGAGGGGACAGAGGAGATTTACCAGGATGTTGCCTGGATTGGGAAACCAGTCTTATGAGGCAAGGTTAACAGAACTGGGACTTTTCTCTTTAGAGCAGAGAAGGATGGGAGGAGACTTGATAGAGGCCAACAAGAGGCATAGATAGGGCAGGATCAGCAAACACCAGAGGACGTGTATACAAAGTGAAGGGAGGGAAGTTTAGAGAAGTCAGGGGTAAGTTTTTTTTACAAAGAGAGTTGTGGGAGCTTGGAATGCTTTGTCAGGGGAGGTGGTGGAGGCTGGAACATTGGGGGCATTTAAGAGACTCTTAGACAGATATCGCCTCAAACCGTGCATCTTGGCGCCTCACAGTTTGGCGGGCAGCAACCTCCTTTGAAGAAGCCCGCAGAGCCCACCTCACTGACAAAAGGCAAAGGAGGAAAAACCCAACACCCAACCCCAACCCACCAATTTTCCCCTGCAACCGCTGCAACCGTGTCTGCCTGTCCCGCTTCGGACTTGTCAGCCACAAATGAGCCTGCAGCTGACGTGGACATTTACCCCCTCCATAAATCTTCGTCCGCGAAGCCAAGCCAAAGAGAAAGAGACAGACACATGGACGGAAGAGAAATCAAAGGTTACAGGGTAGGGAGGGTTTAGTACTTTTGTGGAAGGAATATATGGGCACAAGATCGTGGGCTGAAGGGCCTGTATGTGCTATGATGTTCTATGTACTTGGATCCCCTGACTGCAGCATTGACTGGGAAGTTGGGATCCGGATTTGTGGTTTCTCAGCCAGAGCTGCCTCCTGTGCTCCCAGGGATATGTTGCCTCTCATGGGTTACTCAGATCCAGATTCAGGAGTGTCGCTGTGGCACTCAGCCTCATGGCGTAGGGTGTGAGTGTCCAGCCCAGCCCGTGTCACCCGCCCATTCACCCTGTGCACTGCCTGTCCCCAGTCCATTCAGGGGTCCCTCGCCCAGGTCCCCAGCCCATTCACACACCCACTGCCTGTCCCCTATCCATTCAGGGGTCCCTCTCCAAGGTTCCCCACCTGGGTCCCCATCCCAGGTCCCCAGCCCATGTCCCCAACCTGGATCCTCAGACTGGGTCCCCAGCTTGTTCACCTGCTCCCACTGCCTGTCCCCAGTCCATTCAGGGGTCCCCAGCCCAGGTCCCCAACCCGGGTCCCCAGCTCATTCATCCACACCCACTGCCTGTCCCCAGTCCATCCAGGGGTACCCAGTCCATTCACCTGCACCCACTGCCTGTCCCCAGTAGAATCAGGGGTCCCCCCTCGGCCCTGTTCCCCAGCTTGTTCACCTGCACCCACTGCCTGTCCCCAGTCCATTCAGGGGTCCCCAGACCATTAAGGGATCCCCACCCGGGACCCCAGCTCATTCATTTCTCCCCAGTCCATTCAGGGTCCCCAGCCCAAGTCTCCAGCTCATTCACGTCCCTAGTCCATTCAGGGGTCCCCAGTCCATTCACCTGCACCCACTGCCTGTCCCCAGCCCGTTCACCCACACCCACTGCCTGACCCCAGTCCATTCAGGGGTCCACAGTCCATTCAGGGGTCCCCAGCTTGTTCACTTGTCCCCAGTCCATTTAAGGGTCCCCAGCTCATTCACTTCTCTCCAGTCCATTTAGGGGTCCCCAGTCCATTCACTGGTCCCCAGCTCAGGTCCCCAGCTTGTTTACGTCCCCAGTCCATTCAGGGGTCCCCAGTTCGTTCACTTGTCCCCAGTCCATTCAGGGGTCCCCAGTCCATTCAGTGCTCCCCATTCCGGGTCCCCAGCTTATTCACTTGTCCGCAATCCATTTAGTGGTCCCCAACCCGAGTCCCCAGCTCGTTCATGTCCCCAGTCCATTCAGGGGTCCCCAGTCCATTCAAGGGTCCCCAGTCCATTCAAGGGTCCCCAGTCCATTCAGGGGTCCCCAGCTTGTTCATGTCCCCAGTCAATTCAGGGGTCTCCAGCTCGTTCACTTGTCCCCAGTCCATTCAGGGGTCCCCAGCTCGTTCACTTGTCCCCAGTCCATACAGGGTTCCCCAGCTCGTTCACTTGTCCCCAGTCCATTCAGGGGTCCCCAGCTCGTTCACTTGTCCCCAGTCCATTCAGGGGTCCCCAGCTCGTTCACCTGTCCCCAGTCCATTCAGGGGTCTCCAGCTCGTTCACTTGTCCCCAGTCCATTCAGGGGTCCCCAGCTCATTCACTTGTCCCCAGTCCATTCAGGGGTCCCCAGCTCGTTCACTTGTCCCAAGTCCATTCAGGGGTCCCCAGCTCGATCATGTCCCCAGGTCATTCAGGGTTCCCCAGCTCGTTCACTTGTCCCCAGTCCATTCAGGGGTCCCCAGCTCGTTCAATTGTCCCCAGTCCATTCAGGGGTCCCCAGCTCGTTCACTTGTCCCCAGTCCATTCAGGGGTCCCCAGCTCGTTCACGTCCCCAGTCCATTCAGGGGTCCCCAGCTCGTTCATGTCCCCAGTCAATTCAGGGGTCTTCAGCTCGTTCACTTGTCCCCAGTCCATTCAGGGGTCCCCAGCTCGTTCACTTGTCCCCAGTCCATTCAGGGGTCCCCAGCTCGTTCACTTGTCCCCAGTCCATTCAGGGGTCCCCAGCTCGTTCACTTGTCCCCAGTCCATTCAGGGGTCCCCAGCTCGTTCACTTGTCCCCAGTCCATTCAGGGGTCCCCAGCTCGTTCACTTGTCCCCAGTCCATTCAGAGGTCCCCAGCTCATTCACTTGTCCCCAGTCCATTCAGGTGTCCCCAGCTCGTTCACTTGTCCCCAGTCCATTCAGGGTTCACCAGCACGTTCACTTGTCCCCAGTCCATTCAGGGGTCCCCAGCTCGTTCACTTGTCCCCAGTCCATTCAGTGGTCTCCAGCTCGTTCACTTATCCCCAGTCCATTCAGGGGTCCCCAGCTCGTTCACTTGTCCCCAGTCCATTCAGGGGTCCCCAGCTCGTTCACTTGTCCCCAGTCCATTCAGGGTTCCCCAGCTCGTTCACTTGTCCCCAGTCCATTCAGTGGTCCCCAGCCTGGGTCCCCAGTTTGTTCACTTGTCCCCAGTCTATTCAGGGGTCCCCAGTCCATTTAGTGGTCCCCAGCTTGTTTACTTGTCCCCAGTCCATTCAGGAGTCCCCAGCTCGTTCACTTGACCCCAGTCCATTCAGGGGTCCCCAAACCATTCAGTGGTCCCCAGCCAGGGACCCCAGCTCATTCTCCTGTCCCCAGTCCATTCAGTGGTACCCTGCCCCGGTCCTCAGATCATTCACTTGTCCCCAGTCCATTCAGGGGTCCCCAGTCCATTCAGTGCTCCCCATTCCGGGTCCCCAGCTTATTCACTTGTCCGCAATCCATTTAGTGGTCCCCAACCCGGATCCCCAGCTCGTTCATGTCCCCAGTCCATTCAGGGGTCCCCAGTCCATTCAAGGGTCCCCAGTCCATTCAAGGGTCCCCAGTCCATTCAGGGGTCCCCAGCTTGTTCAAGTCCCCAGTCAATTCAGGGGTCTCCAGCTCGTTCACTTGTCCCCAGTCCATTCAGGGGTCCCCAGCTCGTTCACTTGTCCCCAGTCCATACAGGGTTCCCCAGCTCGTTCACTTGTCACCAGTCCATTCAGGGGTCCCCAGCTCGTTCACTTGTCCCCAGTTCATTCAGGGGTCCCCAGCTCGTTCACTTGTCCCCAGTCCATTCAGGGGTCTCCAGCTCGTTCACTTGTCCCCAGTCCATTCAGGGGTCCCCAGCTCGTTCACTTGTCCCCAGTCCATTCAGGGGTCCCCAGCTCGTTCACTTGTCCCAAGTCCATTCAGGGGTCCCCAGCTCGTTCATGTCCCCAGTCCATTCAGGGTTCCCCAGCTCGTTCACTTGTCCCCAGTCCATTCTGGGGTCCCCAGCTCGTTCACTTGTCCCCAGTCCATTCAGGGGTCCCCAGCTCGTTCACTTGTCCCCAGTCCATTCAGGGGTCCCCAGCTCGTTCACTTGTCCCCAGTCCATTCAGGGGTCCCCAGCTCGTTCATGTCCCCAGTCAATTCAGGGGTCTTCAGCTCGTTCACTTGTCCCCAGTCCATTCAGGGGTCCCCAGCTCGTTCACTTGTCCCCAGTCCATTCAGGGGTCCCCAGCTCGTTCACTTGTCCCCAGTCCATTCAGGGGTCCCCAGCTCGTTCATGTCCCCAGTCAATTCAGGGGTCTTCAGCTCGTTCACTTGTCCCCAGTCCATTCAGGGGTCCCCAGCTCGTTCACTTGTCCCCAGTCCATTCAGGGGTCCCCAGCTCGTTCACTTGTCCCCAGTCCATTCAGGGGTCCCCAGCTCGTTCACTTGTCCCCAGTCCATTCAGGGGTCCCCAGCTCGTTCACTTGTCCCCAGTCCATTCAGGGGTCCGCAGCTCGTTCACTTGTCCCCAGTCCATTCAGGGGTCCCCAGCTCATTCACTTGTCCCCAGTCCATTCAGGGGTCCCCAGCTCGTTCACTTGTCCCCAGTCCATTCAGGGGTCTCCAGCTCGTTCACTTGTCCCCAGTCCATTCAGGGGTCCCCAGCTCGTTCATGTCCCCAGTCCATTCAGGGGTCCCCAGCTCGTTCACTTGTCCCCAGTCCATTCAGGGGTCCCCAGCTCGTTCACTTGTCCCCAGTCCATTCAGGGGTCTCCAGCTCGTTCACTTGTCCCCAGTCCATTCAGGGGTCCCCAGCTCATTCACTTGTCCCCAGTCCATTCAGGGGTCCCCAGCTCGTTCACTTGTCCCCAGTCCATTCAGGGGTCCCCAGCTCGTTCACTTGTCCCCAGTCCATTCAGGGGTCTCCAGCTCGTTCACTTGTCCCCAGTCCATTCAGGGTTCCCCAGCTCGTTCACTTGTCCCCAGTCCATTCAGGGGTCCCCAGCTCATTCACTTGTCCCCAGTCCATTCAGGGGTCCCCAGCTCGTTCATTTGTCCCCAGTCCATTCAGGGGTCCCCAGCTCATTCACTTGTCCCCAGTCCATTCAGGGGTCCCCAGCTCGTTCACTTGTCCCCAGTCCATTCAGGGGTCCCCAGCTCATTCACTTGTCCCCAATCCATTCAGGGGTCCCCAGCTCGTTCACTTGTCCCCAGTCCATTCAGGGGTCCCCAGCTCGTTCACTTGTCCCCAGTCCATTCAGGGGTCCCCAGCTCATTCACTTGTCCCCAGTCCATTCAGGGGTCCCCAGATCGTTCACTTGTCCCCAGTCCATTCAGGGGTCCCCAGCTCATTCACTTGTCCCCAGTCCATTCAGGGGTCCCCAGCTCGTTCACTTGTCCCCAGTCCATTCAGGGGTCCCCAGCTCGTTCACTTGTCCCCAGTCCATTCAGGGGTCCCCAGCTCATTCACTTGTCCCCAGTCCATTCAGGGGTCCCCAGCTCGTTCACTTGTCCCCAGTCCATTCAGGGGTCCCCAGCTCGTTCACTTGTCCCCAGTCCATTCAGGGGTCCCCAGCTCGTTCACTTGTCCCCAGTCCATTCAGGGGTCCCCAGCTCGTTCACTTGTCCCAAGTCCATTCAGGGGTCCCCAGCTCGATCATGTCCCCAGGTCATTCAGGGTTCCCCAGCTCGTTCACTTGTCCCCAGTCCATTCAGGGGTCCCCAGCTCGTTCACTTGTCCCCAGTCCATTCAGGGGTCCCCAGCTCATTCACTTGTCCCCAGTCCATTCAGGGGTCCCCAGCTCGTTCACTTGTCCCCAGTCCATTCAGGGGTCCCCAGCTCATTCACTTGTCCCCAGTCCATTCAGGGGTCCCCAGCTCGTTCACTTGTCCCCAGTCCATTCAGGGGTCCCAGCTCGTTCACTTGTCCCCAGTCCATTCAGGGGTCCCCAGCTCATTCACTTGTCCCCAGTCCATTCAAGGGTCCCCAGCTCGTTCACTTGTCCCCAGTCCATTCAGGGGTCCCCAGCTCATTCACTTGTCCCCAGTCCATTCAGGGGTCCCCAGCTCGTTCACTTGTCCCCAGTCCATTCAGGGGTCCCCAGCTCGTTCACTTGTCCCAAGTCCATTCAGGGGTCCCCAGCTCGATCATGTCCCCAGGTCATTCAGGGTTCCCCAGCTCGTTCACTTGTCCCCAGTCCATTCAGGGGTCCCCAGCTCGTTCACTTGTCCCCAGTCCATTCAGGGGTCCCCAGCTCATTCACTTGTCCCCAGTCCATTCAGGGGTCCCCAGCTCGTTCACTTGTCCCCAGTCCATTCAGGGGTCCCCAGCTCGTTCACTTGTCCCCAGTCCATTCAGGGGTCCCCAGCTCATTCACTTGTCCCCAGTCCATTCAGGGGTCCTCAGCTCGTTCACTTGTCCCCAGTCCATTCAGGGTTCCCCAGCTCATTCACTTGTCCCCAGTCCATTCAGGGGTCCCCAGCTCGTTCACTTGTCCCCAGTCCATTCAGGGGTCCCCAGCTCGTTCACTTGTCCCAGGTCCATTCAGGGGTCCCCAGCTCGATCATGTCCCCAGGTCATTCAGGGTTCCCCAGCTCGTTCACTTGTCCCCAGTCCATTCAGGGGTCCCCAGCTCGTTCACTTGTCCCCAGTCCATTCAGGGGTCCCCAGCTCGTTCACTTGTCCCCAGTCCATTCAGGGGTCCCCAGCTCGTTCACTTGTCCCCAGTCCATTCAGGGGTCCCCAGCTCGTTCACTTGTCCCCAGTCCATTCAGGGGTCCCCAGCTCGTTCACTTGTCCCCAGTCCATTCAGGGGTCCCCAGCTCGTTCACTTGTCCCCAGTCCATTCAGGGGTCCCCAGCTCATTCACTTGTCCCCAGTCCATTCAGGGGTCCCCAGCTCGTTCACTTGTCCCCAGTCCATTCAGGGGTCCCCAGCTCGTTCACTTGTCCCCAGTCCATTCAGGGGTCCCCAGCTCGTTCACTTGTCCCCAGTCCATTCAGGGGTCCCCAGCTCGTTCACTTGTCCCAAGTCCATTCAGGGGTCCCCAGCTCGTTCACTTGTCCCCAGTCCATTCAGGGGTCCCCAGCTCGTTCACTTGTCCCCAGTCCATTCAGGGGTCCCCAGCTCGTTCACTTGTCCCCAGTCCATTCAGGGGTCCCCAGCTCGTTCACTTGTCCCCAGTCCATTCAGGGGTCCCCAGCTCGTTCACTTGTCCCCAGTCCATTCAGGGGTCCCCAGCTCGTTCACTTGTCCCAAGTCCATTCAGGGGTCCCCAGCTCGATCATGTCCCCAGGTCATTCAGGGTTCCGCAGCTCGTTCACTTGTCCCCAGTCCATTCAGGGGTCCCCAGCTCGTTCACTTGTCCCCAGTCCATTCAGGGGTCCCCAGCTCGTTCACTTGTCCCAAGTCCATTCAGGGGTCCCCAGCCCGTTCACTTGTCCCCAGTCCATTCAGGGGTCCCCAGCTCGTTCACGTCCCCAGTCCATTCAGGGGTCCCCAGCTCGTTCACTTGTCCCCAGTCCATTCAGGGGTCCCCAGCTCGTTCACTTGTCCCCAGTCCATTCAGGGGTCCCCAGCTCGTTCACTTGTCCCAAGTCCATTCAGGGGTCCCCAGCTCGATCATGTCCCCAGGTCATTCAGGGTTCCCCAGCTCGTTCACTTGTCCCCAGTCCATTCAGGGGTCCCCAGCTCGTTCACTTGTCCCCCGTCCATTCAGGGGTCCCCAGCTCATTCACTTGTCCCCAGTCCATTCAGGGGTCCCCAGCTCGTTCACTTGTCCCCAGTCCATTCAGGGGTCCCCAGCTCGTTCACTTGTCCCCAGTCCATTCAGGGGTCCCCAGCTCATTCACTTGTCCCCAGTCCATTCAGGGGTCCCCAGCTCGTTCACTTGTCCCCAGTCCATTCAGGGGTCCCCAGCTCATTCACTTGTCCCCAGTCCATTCAGGGGTCCCCAGCTCGTTCACTTGTCCCCAGTCCATTCAGGGGTCCCCAGCTCGTTCACTTGTCCCCAGTCCATTCAGGGGTCCCCAGCTCGTTCACTTGTCCCCAGTCCATTCAGGGGTCCCCAGCTCGTTCACTTGTCCCAAGTCCATTCAGGGGTCCCCAGCTCGTTCACTTGTCCCCAGTCCATTCAGGGGTCCCCAGCTCATTCACTTGTCCCCAGTCCATTCAGGGGTCCCCAGCTCGTTCACTTGTCCCCAGTCCATTCAGGGGTCCCCAGCTCGTTCACTTGTCCCCAGTCCATTCAGGGGTCCCCAGCTCATTCACTTGTCCCCAGTCCATTCAGGGGTCCCCAGCTCGTTCACTTGTCCCCAGTCCATTCAGGGGTCCCCAGCTCATTCACTTGTCCCCAGTCCATTCAGGGGTCCCCAGCTCGTTCACTTGTCCCCCGTCCATTCAGGGGTCCCCAGCTCGTTCACTTGTCCCAAGTCCATTCAGGGGTCCGAAGCTCGATCATGTCCCCAGGTCATTCAGGGTTCCCCAGCTCGTTCACTTGTCCCCAGTCCATTCAGGGGTCCCCAGCTCATTCACTTGTCCACAGTCCATTCAGGGGTCCCCAGCTCATTCACTTGTCCCCAGTCCATTCAGGGGTCCCCAGCTCGTTCACTTGTCCCCAGTCCATTCAGGGGTCCCCAGCTCGTTCACTTGTCCCAAGTCCATTCAGGGTTCCCCAGCTCGATCATGTCCCCAGGTCATTCAGGGTTCCCCAGCTCGTTCACTTGTCCCCAGTCCATTCAGGGGTCCCCAGCTCGTTCACTTGTCCCCAGTCCATTCAGGGGTCCCCAGCTCGTTCACTTGTCCCAAGTCCATTCAGGGGTCCCCAGCTCGATCATGTCCCCAGGTCATTCAGGGTTCCCCAGCTCGTTCACTTGTCCCCAGTCCATTCAGGGGTCCCCAGCTCGTTCACTTGTCCCCAGTCCATTCAGGGGTCCCCAGCTCATTCACTTGTCCCCAGTCCATTCAGGGGTCCCCAGCTCGTGCACTTGTCCCCAGTCCATTCAGGGGTCCCCAGCTCGTTCACCTGTCCCCAGTCCATTCAGGGGTCCCAGCTCATTCACTTGTCCCCAGTCCATTCAGGGGTCCCCAGCTCGTTCACTTGTCCCCAGTCCATTCAGGGGTCCCCAGCTCGTTCACTTGTCCCAAGTCCATTCAGGGGTCCCCAGCTCGATCATGTCCCCAGGTCATTCAGGGTTCCCCAGCTCGTTCACTTGTCCCCAGTCCATTCAGGGGTCCCCAGCTCGTTCACTTGTCCCCAGTCCATTCAGGGGTCCCCAGCTCATTCACTTGTCCCCAGTCCATTCAGGGGTCCCCAGCTCGTTCACTTGTCCCCAGTCCATTCAGGGGTCCCCAGCTCGTTCACTTGTCCCCAGTCCATTCAGGGGTCCCCAGCTCATTCACTTGTCCCCAGTCCATTCAGGGGTCCCCAGCTCGTTCACTTGTCCCCAGTCCATTCAGGGGTCCCCAGCTCATTCACTTGTCCCCAGTCCATTCAGGGGTCCCCAGCTCGTTCACTTGTCCCCAGTCCATTCAGGGGTCCCCAGCTCGTTCACTTGTCCCCAGTCCATTCAGGGGTCCCCAGCTCGTTCACTTGTCCCCAGTCCATTCAGGGGTCCCCAGCTCGTTCACTTGTCCCAAGTCCATTCAGGGGTCCCCAGCTCGTTCACTTGTCCCCAGTCCATTCAGGGGTCCCCAGCTCATTCACTTGTCCCCAGTCCATTCAGGGGTCCCCAGCTCGTTCACTTGTCCCCAGTCCATTCAGGGGTCCCCAGCTCGTTCACTTGTCCCCAGTCCATTCAGGGGTCCCCAGCTCATTCACTTGTCCCCAGTCCATTCAGGGGTCCCCAGCTCGTTCACGTCCCCAGTCCATTCAGGGGTCCCCAGCTCGTTCACTTGTCCCCAGTCCATTCAGGGGACCCCAGCTCGTTCACTTGTCCCCAGTCCATTCAGGGGTCCCCAGCTCGTTCACTTGTCCCAAGTCCATTCAGGGGTCCCCAGCTCGTTCACTTGTCCCCAGTCCATTCAGGGTTCCCCAGCTCATTCACTTGTCCCCAGTCCATTCAGGGGTCCCCAGCTCGTTCACTTGTCCCCAGTCCATTCAGGGTTCCCCAGCTCGTTCACTTGTCCCCAGTCCATTCAGGGTTCCCCAGCTCGTTCACTTGTCCCCAGTCCATTCAGGGGTCCCCAGCTCATTCACTTGTCCCCAGTCCATTCAGGGGTCCCCAGCTCGTTCACTTGTCCCCAGTCCATTCAGGGTTCCCCAGCTCGTTCACTTGTCCCCAGTCCATTCAGGGTTCCCCAGCTCGTTCACTTGTCCCCAGTCCATTCAGGGGTCCCCAGCTCGTTCACGTCCCCAGTCCATTCAGGGGTCCCCAGCTCGTTCACTTGTCCCCAGTCCATTCAGGGGTCCCCAGCTCGTTCACTTGTCCCCAGTCCATTCAGGGGTCCCCAGCTCGTTCACTTGTCCCAAGTCCATTCAGGGGTCCCCAGCTCGTTCACTTGTCCCCAGTCCATTCAGGGGTCCCCAGCTCATTCACTTGTCCCCAGTCCATTCAGGGGTCCCCAGCTCGTTCACTTGTCCCCAGTCCATTCAGGGTTCCCCAGCTCGTTCACTTGTCCCCAGTCCATTCAGGGTTCCCCAGCTCGTTCACTTGTCCCCAGTCCATTCAGGGGTCCCCAGCTCATTCACTTGTCCCCAGTCCATTCAGGGGTCCCCAGCTCGTTCACTTGTCCCCAGTCCATTCAGGGTTCCCCAGCTCGTTCACTTGTCCCCAGTCCATTCAGGGTTCCCCAGCTCGTTCACTTGTCCACAGTCCATTCAGGGGTCCCCAGCTCGTTCACTTGTCCCCAGTCCATTCAGGGGTCCCCAGCTCATTCACTTGTCCCCAGTCCATTCAGGGGTCCCCAGCTCGTTCACTTGTCCCCAGTCCATTCAGGGTTCCCCAGCTCGTTCACTTGTCCCCAGTCCATTCAGGGTTCCCCAGCTCGTTCACTTGTCCCCAGTCCATTCAGGGGTCCCCAGCTCATTCACTTGTCCCCAGTCCATTCAGGGGTCCCCAGCTCGTTCACTTGTCCCCAGTCCATTCAGGGTTCCCCAGCTCGTTCACTTGTCCCCAGTCCATTCAGGGTTCCCCAGCTCGTTCACTTGTCCCCAGTCCATTCAGGGGTCCCCAGCTCGTTCACTTGTCCCCAGTCCATTCAGGGGTCCCCAGCTCGTTCACTTGTCCCCAGTCCATTCAGGGGTCCCCAGCTCGTTCACTTGTCCCCAGTCCATTCAGGGTTCCCCAGCTCGTTCACTTGTCCACAGTCCATTCAGGGTTCCCCAGCTCGTTCACTTGTCCACAGTCCATTCAGGGTTCCCCAGCTCGTTCACTTGTCCCCAGTCCATTCAGGGGTCCCCAGCTCGTTCACGTCCCCAGTCCATTCAGGGGTCCCCAGCTCGTTCACTTGTCCCCAGTCCATTCAGGGGTCCCCAGCTCGTTCACGTCCCCAGTCCATTCAGGGGTCCCCAGCTCGTTCACTTGTCCCCAGTCCATTCAGGGGTCCCCAGCTCGTTCACTTGTCCCCAGTCCATTCAGGGGTCCCCAGCTCGTTCACTTGTCCCAAGTCCATTCAGGGGTCCCCAGCTCGTTCACTTGTCCCCAGTCCATTCAGGGGTCCCCAGCTCATTCACTTGTCCCCAGTCCATTCAGGGGTCCCCAGCTCGTTCACTTGTCCCCAGTCCATTCAGGGTTCCCCAGCTCGTTCACTTGTCCCCAGTCCATTCAGGGTTCCCCAGCTCGTTCACTTGTCCCCAGTCCATTCAGGGGTCCCCAGCTCATTCACTTGTCCCCAGTCCATTCAGGGGTCCCCAGCTCGTTCACTTGTCCCCAGTCCATTCAGGGTTCCCCAGCTCGTTCACTTGTCCCCAGTCCATTCAGGGTTCCCCAGCTCGTTCACTTGTCCACAGTCCATTCAGGGGTCCCCAGCTCGTTCACTTGTCCCCAGTCCATTCAGGGGTCCCCAGCTCATTCACTTGTCCCCAGTCCATTCAGGGGTCCCCAGCTCGTTCACTTGTCCCCAGTCCATTCAGGGTTCCCCAGCTCGTTCACTTGTCCCCAGTCCATTCAGGGTTCCCCAGCTCGTTCACTTGTCCCCAGTCCATTCAGGGGTCCCCAGCTCATTCACTTGTCCCCAGTCCATTCAGGGGTCCCCAGCTCGTTCACTTGTCCCCAGTCCATTCAGGGTTCCCCAGCTCGTTCACTTGTCCCCAGTCCATTCAGGGGTCCCCAGCTCATTCACTTGTCCCCAGTCCATTCAGGGGTCCCCAGCTCGTTCACTTGTCCCCAGTCCATTCAGGGTTCCCCAGCTCGTTCACTTGTCCCCAGTCCATTCAGGGTTCCCCAGCTCGTTCACTTGTCCCCAGTCCATTCAGGGGTCCCCAGCTCGTTCACTTGTCCCCAGTCCATTCAGGGGTCCCCAGCTCGTTCACTTGTCCCCAGTCCATTCAGGGGTCCCCAGCTCGTTCACTTGTCCCCAGTCCATTCAGGGTTCCCCAGCTCGTTCACTTGTCCACAGTCCATTCAGGGGTCCCCAGCCCGAGTCCCCGGTTCCAGCCTCCAGGCGGAGGAACGAAACCGCACGCAGGGTATTGCAACAAGTGGAAACACTCAGTGACCAATCAGCGCCATGCTGCCTCTGACGTCACGCCACATGTCCGCAGCGTTGCTGAGCCTGCCTGGTTGGGTCAGAGGTTGGCGGGTCAGGTCACCCTTGGGTGTCGGAGGCGGAATCTCTCTTGCGTGCAAGAGGCGGTGTCAGGTAGGGTGGGGGAATGTCCCTTGGGTGCAGGAGGTGTTGACAGCGGGGGAGAGGAAAAGGGATCTCCCTTGGGTGCAGGAGGTGGGTGTCACCGGGAAGAGGAGACGGGTCTCCCTTGGGTGCAGGAGGTGGGATGTCCCGGGAAGAGGAGAAGGGTCTTTCTTGGGTGCAGGAGGTGGGTGTCACCGGGAAGAAGAGACGGGTCTCCCTTGGGTGCAGGAGGTGGGATGTCCCGGGAAGAGGAGAAGGGTCTCCCTTGGGTGCAGGAGGTGGGTGTCACCGGGAAGAGGAGACGGGTCTCCCTTGGGTGCAGGAGGTGGGATGTCCCGGGAAGAGGAGAAGGGTCTCCCTTGGGTGCAGGAGGTGGGTGTCACCGGGAAGAGGAGACGGGTCTCCCTTGGGTGCAGGAGGTGGGATGTCCCGGGAAGAGGAGAAGGGTCTCCCTTGGGTGCAGGAGGTGGGATGTCCCCGGGAAGAGGAGAAGGGTCTCCCTTGGGTGCAGGAGGTGGGATTTCCCCGGGAAGAGGAGAAGGGTCTCCCTTGGGTGCAGGAGGTGGGTGTCCCCGGGAAGAGGAGAAGGGTCTCCCTTGGGTGCAGGAGGTATTGACAGCGGGGGAAAAGAAAAGGGATCTCCCTTGGGTGCAGGAGGTGGGTGTCCCCGGGAAGAGGAGAAGGGTCTCCCTTGGTGCAGGAGGTGGGATGTCCCCGGGAAGAGGAGAAGGGTCTCCCTTGGGTGCAGGAGGTGGGTGTCCCCGGGAAGAGGAGAAGGGTCTCCTTGGTGCAGGAGGTGGGATGTCCCCGGGAAGAGGAGAAGGGTCTCCTTGGGTGCAGGAGGCAGGGTCCCTCGGGGCGAGGTGCGAGCCCCGGGGGAGAGGGAGTGAGGGAGGAAGGAGAGGTGGAGACAGCGACAGGGTTAGGCGGGCGGGGAGGGCAAGAGGCGGCAGCTGGAGAGCGAAGAAACGGCCCGCCCGACCGTCCGACCGACCGGGACAACTCGGACACCCTCCCCGCGACCCATCGGACACTCCGACCTCTGCACACACCTGCCCCCAGACGCATCACTATCCACTCAATCGGCTGAAGCAAATTGCATGTCCTCCCGGGCTTCCTCGGTGTGGAGTTCCCCTTCTTCATTTCCCCTCTCCCACCCCCTCCTTTCCCCTCCCCTCCCCTCCCCTCCCTCCTTTTCCCTCCCTTCCCCTCCCTCCTTTTCCCTCCCCTCCCCTCCCTCCTTTTCCCTCCCCTCCCCTCCCTCCCTCCTTTTCCCTCCCCTCCCCTCTGCCCTTCCCACCCTCCCCTCTCCCCTTCCCACCCTCCCCTCTCCCCCTCTCCTCCCCTCCCCACCTCCCTCTCTCCTCCCTCCCCACCTCCCCCTCCCCTCCCCTCCCCTCCCCTCCTTTCCCCCTCCCCTCCCCTCCTTTCCCCCTCCCCTCCCCTCCTTTCCCCCTCCCCTCCCCTCCTTTCCCCCTCCCCTCCCCTCCTTTCCCCCTCCCCTCCCCTCCTTTCCCCCTCCCCTCCCCTCCTTTCCCCCTCCCCTCCCCTCCTTTCCCCCTCCCCTCCCCTCCTTTCCCCCTCCCCTCCCCTCCCCTCCTTTCCCCCTCCCCTCCTTTCCCCCTCACCTCCTTTCCCCCTCCCCTCCTTTCCCCCTCCCCTCCTTTCCCCCCTCCCCTCCTTTCCCCCCTCCCCTCCTTTCCCCCCCTCCCCTCCTTTCCCCCCTCCCCTCCTTTCCCCCTCCCCTCCTTTCCCCCCTCCCCTCCTTTCCCCCCCTCCCCTCCTTTCCCCCCTCCCCTCCTTTCCCCCCTCCCCTCCTTTCCCCCCCTCCCCTCCTTTCCCCCCCCTCCCCCTCCTTTCCCCCCTCCCTCCCCTCCCTTCCCCTCCCCTCCCTCCTTTCCCCTCCCCTTCCCACTTCCCCTCCTTCCTTTCCCCCTCCCCCTCCCCTCCATTTCCCCCTCCCCTCCCACCTCCCTCTCACCTCCCCCTTCCCACTCCCCTCCCCTCCCCTTCCCCCTCTTTTCTTTCAACATTTTTATTAACATTAAATTTGAAATACAAAAATACAGAGAAAACAAGGATATCACAACCATCCGTTACACTTCAATTGTATACTTTCATCCAAGGTTCCCCATGTTTTAATCAAACAGATTATACTGTATGATATTTAATTATTGGCCAAAAAAAGACAGATAAACTGCCTCGAGGCAACCTTCGTATCAAATCAAAGATAATAAAAGTAAATTCAAAAAGGGTCCCCACGGAGTTTGAAAACTTGAATTCAAATTGGAAACAGAGTTTAAACATGACATCACGTAGCCATTGAGCATGAGGAGGTGGGGTAATGTCCCTCTGTCTGAACAACACCACCCGCCGAGACATCAGAGAAATAAAAGCTCTTTTTACCTTTCGCCCTTTCTTTTGTTCTCTCTACTTTTCTCTCTCTCTCTCGTTCTCTCTCTCTCTATTTTTCTCTTTCTCGTTCTCTCTATTTTTCTCTCTTCTATTTTTTCTGTCTTGTTCTTATTTTTTTTCTCTCTCTCCTTACCCCTCTCACTTCCACTGACAAACCCCGCATTGACCCCACCAACCTCCACCCCCTCCCCAACATTGACCACCTCATCCAGTCTTCTTTCTTTCTTCTTTGGCTTGGCTTCCCGGACGAAGATTTACGGAGGGGTAATGTCCACGTCAGCAGCAGGCTTGTTTGTGACTGACAAGTCCGATGCAGGACAGGCAGACACGGTTGCAAGGGAAAATTGGTTGGTTGGGGTTGGGTGTTGGGTTTTTCCTCCTTTGTCTTTTGTCAGTGAGGTGGACTTTGCGGTCTTCTTCAAAGGAGGTTGCTGCCCGCCGAACTGTGAGGCGCCAAGATGCACGGTTTGAGGCGTTATCAGCCCACTGGCGGTGGTCAACGTGGCAGGCACCAAGAGATTTCTTTAGGCAGTCCTTGTATCTCTTCTTTGGTGCACCTCTGTCTCGGTGGCCAGTGGAGAGCTTGCCATATAACACGATCTTGGGAAGGCGATGGTCCTCCATTCTGGAGATGTGACCTACCCAGCGCAGTTTGATCTTCAGCAGCGTGGATTCGATGCTGTCGGCCTATTCCCAGTGGAAACCCCCACTGCCCAGTGATCCCACAGGTGACCCAGCATTGGTGCCTGTCCCCAGTCCAGTGCCCCCTTTTTCCCCATCCACTCTGATCATTGAGTTGGGGAGGGTGCAGAAAAGATTCTCGGGAATGTCACTGGGATTGAAGTACAAGGAGAAATTAGATCATCTAGGATGTTTTCCCGGGAGCATGGGGCTTCGGGGTGACCTTACTGAAGTTGGTAAATCATACAGGGCATGGATAAGGTAATCTTCACCATCTTTTTCTCAGGGTAGGGGTAGGGGTAGGGGGACGTTGCTCATGTTGAGGCCAGCAGTGATCAATGCTGGGTCCACTAGTGTTGGTCATCTTGATCAACAGTTTGCATGTCAATGCAGTTACTTGGTGAGCATGTCTGTGGAGGACACAATAATTGATGGGTGTTGTGGACACCAAAGAAGGTTATTGAAGATGCAGATCAACTGGGAGAGTGGGCTGTGGAATTTAACTCTGATCAGTGCAAGGTGTGCACATTTACTCCAGGAAGGATGTCCTAGCTTTGGAGATAGAGAGGGGAGTTCACCAGGTTGATCCTGGAGATGAGGGGGTTGGCCAATGAGGGAAGATCAGGTCATCTGGGACTGTACTCCCTGGAATTCAGAAGGATGAGACGATCTTGTAGAAATGTATAAAATTCTGGAAGGGACAAAGAGACTTGTGGTTGTAGGTACAGAGTCCCATGAAGTGGGGACAGGGTGGCAGAGAGGGCGTTCTGCATGCTTGTCTTCTTGGATGTCCCATTACAACTGTACAAAACGCGAGTGAGGTACTGTGTGCAATTCTGGCCATCCAACTACAGGATAGACCTATTTAAAATGTTTGTAGCCATGGGTGAGGTGCCAGAGGATTTGAGGGTGGCTCACCTTGTTCCGTTGTTTAAAAAAGGTTCCAAAAGTAACCCTAGAAATTAAAGACCGGTGAGCCTGACGTCAGCAGTAGGTAAATTGTTGGAAGGTGTTCTAAGAGATCGGATGTACAATTATTTGGATAGTCAGGAACTGATTAGGGGTAGTGAATGTGGCTTTGTACACAGTAGGTCATGTGTAACCAATCTTACAGAGTTTTTCAAGGGGGGGTCCCAGCAAAGTTGATGAAGGAAAGGCTGAGGATGTTGACTACGTAGACTTTAGTAAGGCCTTTGACAAGGTCCCACATGGGATGTTAGTCAGGAAGGTTCAGACGTTGGGTATTCATGGTGAAGAGTGAACTGGATTTGACAATGTCTGGACGGGAGAAGCCAGAGAGTAGTGGTGGATGATGCTTCTCAAACTGGAGGCCTGTGACTAATGGAGTGCCATTTTTCAGCCCATTTTTCCAGCTGGTCCAGATCCCTCTGCCTGCTTTGAAAACCTTCTTCACTGTCCACAACGTCTCCAATCTTAGTGTCATCTGCAAACTTGCTGATCCAATTTACCACATTATCATCCAGATCATTGATATAGACAACAAACAACAATGGTCCTAGCACCGATCCCTGAAGCACATCACATCACAGGCCTCTAATCTGAGAAGCAATAATCCACCACTACTCTCTGGCTTCTCCCGTCCAGCCATTGCTCCACGATCTGAGTGTTTATAGAAGGTACTAACATCTGCTTTACTGCTTGCATACATTACTGTGTCCTTTGATATCTTCCCTTTTTTTTTTTTTTTTTTCTTTGGCTTGGCTTCGCGGACGAAGATTTATGGAGGGGGTAAAAAGTCCACGTCAGCTGCAGGCTCGTTTGTGGCTGACCAGTCCGATGCGGGACAGGCAGACACGATTGCAGCGGTTGCAAGGGAAAATTGGTTGGTTGGGGTTGGGTGTTGGGTTTTTCCTCCTTTGCCTTTTGTCAGTGAGGTGGGCTCTGCGGTCTTCTTCAAAGGAGGCTGCTGCCCGCCAAACTGTGAGGCGCCAAGATGCACGGTTTGAGGCGTTATCAGCCCACTGGCGGTGGTCAATGTGGCAGGCACCAAGAGATTTCTTTAGGCAGTCCTTGTACCTTTTCTTTGGTGCACCTCTGTCACGGTGGCCAGTGGAGAGCTCGCCATATAATACGATCTTGGGAAGGCGATGGTCCTCCATTCTGGAGACGTGACCCATCCAGCGCAGCTGGATCTTCAGCAGCGTGGACTCGATGCTGTCGACCTCTGCCATCTCGAGTACCTCGACGTTAGGGGTGTGAGCGCTCCAATGGATGTTGAGGATGGAGCGGAGACAACGCTGGTGGAAGCGTTCTAGGAGCCGTAGGTGGTGCCGGTAGAGGACCCATGATTCGGAGCCGAACAGGAGTGTGGGTATGACAACGGCTCTGTATACGCTTATCTTTGTGAGGTTTTTCAGTTGGTTGTTTTTCCAGACTCTTTTGTGTAGTCTTCCAAAGGCGCTATTTGCCTTGGCGAGTCTGTTGTCTATCTCATTGTCGATCCTTGCATCTGATGAAATGGTGCAGCCGAGATAGGTAAACTGGTTGACCGTTTTGAGTTTTGTGTGCCCGATGGAGATGTGGGGGGGCTGGTAGTCATGGTGGGGAGCTGGCTGATGGAGGACCTCAGTTTTCTTCAGGCTGACTTCCAGGCCAAACATTTTGGCAGTTTCCGCAAAGCAGGACGTCAAGCGCTGAAGAGCTGGCTCTGAATGGGCAACTAAAGCGGCATCATCTGCAAAGAGTAGTTCACGGACAAGTTTCTCTTGTGTCTTGGTGTGAGCTTGCAGGCGCCTCAGATTGAAGAGACTGCCATCCGTGCGGTACCGGATGTAAACAGCGTCTTCATTGTTTACTGTGTCCTTTGATATCTTCCCTTAGGGCCTGTCTAAAACCCTCTTAAACATCGTGACTGTCTGATTTCAGTGAGGTCAAACATCAACCACTTTAAACCTCCTTCCCTCCGCCCTAAACCTATTGTTCTGCACCCTCTCCAGGGCTTTCGGATCCTGGGATGCAAGCTACTGGTCCAGTGCACGTTCTGAAGGACCATGACCTGCCTCATGCAGATTCTTGACTGAGTCCCTTCCTGCATTCATCCAGGTTAATAATTATCCAGCAAAGATCATAATTACCCAGTGTAGCTGATAGCGTAGTGATCGATGGTACTCGGAGACATGTGTGGAGTACAAACACGCTTTATTAGCTTACAACTAATGGCCAATATCTACAGAGGTCTTCAGGTGAATCTGGAGTAAGGTGGGAAAACAGGGCTTATATTGGGACTGATGGGGGCAGAGCCAAGAGGAGGGGGTCTGCTGTCCACTATACACACAGACAGTGAATTCCAGTTCACTGCATTCACCCCTTCCTTCAGAAAAGAACCTGTGGGTGAAAACAGAGACCACGTTCAGCAGTTATTTACATTGAGTTGGGCCTGGTTATTTTGGTCAAGCACCTTAGTACTGGTGGACGTTGCTCTTCCAGAACTTCCTGTGCCTCCTGTGGGTCTTGGTAATGGGGCTCAGAGGGAGGCTTTTGGGTCCCAGGTCAAAAGGTAGCTCTGTTGGAACCACATTGTCCGGATCCCTGTGCGAGGATATGCCAGGTCTTTGATCGAGACCGTGTCTTCCGTGCTGACTGGTTATGCCACATACTTCGGGATTGCGTGCAGTAGGTGCACTCTCTCAACCAGTGGGGTTGTTTTGCTTCTCCTCACGTGCTTTTTCAACAGGACTGGTCCTAACGTAGTTAGCCATGCTGGAAGAGTAATCCCCGATGTGGATTTTCTCGGGAATGCAAACATTAGCTTGTGAAGAGACGCATTGGTTGTGGTGCAGAGAAGTGACCTTTTGGAGTGGACCACAGTGGGCAGAAACTCTTGACAGCGTGAATTTGGAAGGCCATTAGACCAGAGGGCCAATTTTACAGCCTTTCTGACCATTGTGTTCTCCTTTTCAACTTGTCTGATCCCCTGGGAGTTGGAGCTAGTCGTCCTGCTGGAGGCGATACCTCTTGTGAGCAGGTACCAGTGTAGCTCTTCTCTCATAAATGATGAGCTCTGGTCGCTATGAATATCGCTGGGATACCCGAACATGGTGAAAAAGGAGTGCAGAGCTCTGATGACTGTGGCGGTGGAGGTGTCTGGGCAGGGGACGGTGAATGGAAAACCCGAGTACTCATCGATAATGTTAAGAAAGTACACGTTTCCATTGGTGGAAGGAAGGGGCCCCTTGAAATTGACACTGAGTTGTTCGAAGGGGCGGGAAGCTTTTATCATGTGGGCTTTGTCAGGGTGATGGAAGTGCGGTTTGCACTCGGTGCAGACCTGGCATGACCCGGTTATCTCCCTAATGCCTTCAATAGAGAAGGGCAGGATGCGTGCCTTGACAAAGTGAGCCATGTGGGTGATGCCCAGGTGGCAGAGTTCGTGGTGGATTGACCACAACTGGCCGGTGTCTGAAGCATCTGGAGGTTCATGAGTGGACCTGGCCTGTACACTATCTCATAGTTATGGGTGGAGAGTTTGATCCCCCACCTCGCCATCTTGTCATTCTTTATTCTACCCCTGTTTGTATTATTGAGCATGAATGCCATTGATCGCTGATCAGTGAGCAGGGTGAATTTCCTGCTGGCCAGGTAGTGCCTCCAGTGCCTGATGGCCTCCACAATGGCCTGAGCCTCCTTCTCCATAGATGGGTTTTGAAGCTCGTGGCCTTGCAGGGTGTTGGAAAAATGGTGGCTTTCGCAATGTAGCTCCTGATGTAGTTAAAAGCCGCCTGGGCTTCAGCTGACAAAGGAAAGGAGGTGGATTTTAAGAGGGGGTGGACCTTGTCAGCATAATGAGGTACCCACTGGGTGTAGTATGAGAAGAAGCCCAGGCACCTCCTTAGCGCATTCTTGGTCCGTGGGACAGGGAGATCTAAGACGGGGCTTGGGGTCTGGCCCAATGACATCATTCTCTGCCACATAATCCAAGATAGCTAGACGATTAGTCCAGAACACACACTTAATGACATTGTACGTGATGTTCAGCGATTTGGCTGTGTGGAGAAACTTCTGGAGATTGGCATCATGGTCCTCCAGATCATGTCTGCAAATGGTGATGTTGAGATAGGGGAAGGTAGCTCTTAGTCCGTACTTGTCTACCATGTTGTCCATCTGCCTCTGGAAGACCGAGACCCCGTTTGTAATACCGAAAGGGACCCTCAGGAACTGATAAAGCCGTCCATCTGCCTCGAATGTGGTGTAGAGGTGATCCTTGGAACGGATTGGTAACTGGTAATATGCTGCTTTCAGGTCGAATAGATCCGGTACTGCGCAATTTCATTGCCCAGGTCCAAGATTCGGTGGGGGGAGTGGGGTATGCATCCAGGACTGTGAAGTGATCAATAGTTTGGCTATAGTGTCTCCCTCTCACGGTCTCCACGGGCTGTGGCTGAGCTCAATGATTTTGGTTCTAATAAATTCTTGGTCCCCTGCACTGTATCGCCTGCTCTTGGTGGCTATCAGCTTACAGTTGGGGGTTAGGTTCTGAAATGGGGGGAGTCGGAGGTTCGATATTCAGCATGGAGAGACAGCATGTAATGGCTGGGTTTTGGGATCTTCCGTTCCGCACCATGATTGGGGGGAGTGGGCCTGAGTACTCCATGCTTTTAAGGTGACACAGGAAGTCTAGACCCAGCCACACACAAACCTTTCAATACATACAGTCGGAACTTGAAAATCCCCCCCCCCACCCCCCTTTTACAGTTAAGTTCACAGTACAATACCCCTGAATAGTTGCCAAGTATGATTGCGATGCTAGATAGATACAATAGTCCATGGGGTAGACCTTTAAGTTGTACCACTGAGCGGTTGTAGAGTTATAAAGCTCTCCGTCCAGCCAGTGTCCATTAAACAGTCCGTCCGATGTCCGCTTACCCTCACATCCATCGTCGAGTTGCCCAGCTGGTGGGGTTTCTCTTGGTCGAGGACAACTGATGCCAGTGGTCCGGAGGCTGCATCACTTCGCCTGCCGCCCTCGTCTTGATCAGAAGGCCAGAAAGGTGGCATAGACCACGAGGAGCGGCAAGACGATCACCATTCCAACCATTGCTTTTCTTCCGGTTGTAGTTCCTGTCACGAGGTGCAGCAAGATGGCGGCGGTGAGCAGATTGGAGAGGCGGGAGCCCACGCCTCTTGGCTTGGACAGTTTGGGGGCCATGCTCGCGGTTGCCTTCCTGGGGTTCCCCTTTGCCCAACAGACATTTGCCCAGTGTCCCCCCTTTACTGCATCCTGAACACACGGAGTCTCTCACAGGGCATCTGGCATGGGGGTGTTTGGCCTGTCCACAGAAGTAGTACTCCCAGTCGAGTGTGGCTGCAGTAGTCGGTTCCTGGGACAGCTGTGCTGTGCAGGCCTGGATTTCCAAGAAGGCACCGTTTTCGTTAGCGAGGTGGTCTGCTCCCAGTTGGGCCTGTTCGAGGGATTTCACCAGATCAAGGGTACTGGCAAGGTCCTTCTTCCCCATTCAAAAAGTCGCTGCCTCACGTACCCCGAACTCACTCCAGATATGAGTGTATCCCGGACTTGTTCCTCTTCCTCACCTGGGCTGAGACCGCCTTATAGATGCACTTCCTTATCAGTGTCCATAGTTCCAGGACATAGTCGTCTAGTGATTCACCCGGTCATTGCCGACGTTGTGAGAGTCGGTGTCTCGCCAGTACGTTGTTCTGGGGCTTTGTACTGGGCCTTCAGACCCTCGATGGCTGTCTCATATGGCTGACTCGAGAGAGGAGATCAGATCTCCGGAGACTGTCAGAGTTAAAGACGTCTTGCATGGCCACTATGTAGGACTGGAAGCTCTCCAACCAGTAGGCAAATTCCTCCGGGGCCTCTGGGGACAGAGGTTCGACCTGGAGGATGCCTGGCTTCAACAGGGCTTCCAATCTGCCTCCAAAAGTAAGCTAATGTGATCGATAGTACTCGGAGACATGTGAGGAGGACGAACAACATTTTATTAGCTGACAACTAATGCCAGTGTCTACAGAGGTCTTCAGGTAAATCTGGAGTAAGGCAGGAAAGCAGGGTTTATATCGGGACTGACGGGGTGCGAAGTCAAGAGGAGGGGTCGGCTATCTACTCTACACACAGTGAATTCCAGTTCACTGCACGTAGCGGTTAGTGCAACGCCCTTACAAAGCCAGTGACTGGTACCGAGGTTTGAATCCCGTGCTGTCTGTAAGGAGTGTATACGTTCTCCCCACGTCTGCATGGGTTTTCCCCAGGGACTTTGGTTTCCTCCCACCCTTTGAAGAGTACTGGGGCTTGTAAGTTAATTGGGTGTAATTGGGCAGCACGGAAACATGGGCCTGAAGGACCTGTTACCGTGATGTATGCTGAAATTTTGGAATTTTGTTTTTAAAATGAAGCAGTGTGTGAATGAAGGCCTCGAGGAACAGGCAGGTAGGGGAAGCTGAGTCCAAGGCCAGTTCAGCCTAGAGCAGGTTTGACAGGCCTGAGGCCTGACCCCGGCTCCTCGTTCTTCTCAACGGCCTAATTCGGGGAAAACCTCTTCCATTTCCCCAAACAATGGGGCATTGCTCACACAGGTCTCTGTCTTTCTAATATTTTTAAAGAAATTATTTAGTCCATTTTCAAATCTTTGCCATTTTGCCCTCCTTCAGGTTAAAGCGAACCTGAACGCCCCTGGATTGGTGCTGGTTTCACCACTTCTTTCTGGGGAATCGCTTTGTGGACGCCACCACAGCCTGCTGGCCAGACCCTGCCAACTCCATCCACACTCCATGGCCTATCTCTTCATTGATGATGAGGGCAGTTGTTTTACATCATCAACATTTAAAATTTTATTTACAACACAGTAGAAGATGATCCCAACCATTTAAACCCGTGCCATCCAATTAACCTCCAACCCCCAGTATGTTTTGAACGGTGGGAGGAAACCAGAGCCCCCAGGGAAAACCCACACAGACAGAGGGAGAATGGACACACTCCTTACAGACAGCGTGTGATTTGAAAGAGCGTCACAGCATTGCACCAACTGCTTCTCTAACCAGGCCACATTGTTCTATTGTGTTCATCATTTTTACTTCAGGGATCTTTCAGCCCTGCCTCATTACCAGGGCCATGGTGACTTCTGCCAGAGTTGTTCAGTAATAATTTGCCTTTGGATGCTATCCTCATGTTGATAGAATTGTTAAAAAGGCCTTTGTGATGCTGGGCTTCATTAATAGGGGGACTGAGTTCAGGAGTAGAGAGGTCACGTTACAACACTACAAATTTCTGGTGAGACCACACTTAGAAAATTGTGTTCAGTTCTGGTCACCTCATTATAGGAAGGATGTGGAAGCTATGGAGAGGGGACAGAGGAGATTTACCAGGATGTTGCCTGGATCGGGAAACATGTCTTACGAGGCAAGGTTAGCAGAGCTGGGACTTTTCTCTTTGGAGCGTAGAAGGATTAGAGGAGACTTGATAGAGGTCAACAAGGTTATGAGAGGCATAGATAGGGTGGACAGACAGCGCCTGTTTCCAAGGGCAGGATCAGTAAACACCAGAAGACATGTGTACAAAGTGAAGGGAGGGAAGTTTAGCGGAGACGTCTGGGGTAAGTTTTTTACGCAGAGAGTTGTGGGGGCCTGGAATGGTGGTGAAATCTGTTTCTACCACACTGCTCAGTGCCCTACCATTTACCGTGTACATCCTTTCATACACCTCATATTTATCCATGTTAAATTCCATCTGCCCATTTTCCCAACTCTACAAGCTTTGAAAACCTTCGCTGTCCACAACATCTCCAATCTTTGTCTCATCAGCAAACTTGCTGATCCAATTGACCACATTATCATCCAGATCATTGATATAGACAACAAATAACAATAGTCCCAGCACTGATCCCTGAGGCACATCACGTCACAGGCCTCCAGTCTGAGAAGCAATAATCCACCACTACTCTCTGGCCTCTCCTGTCCAGCCATTGACGAATCCAGGTCACTACTTCACCATAAATACCGAGTGTCTGAAGCTTCCTGACTAACCTCCCACGTGGGACCTTGTCAAAGGCCTTACTAAAGTCCATTGTAACGAGCCCAGAGGACCCTAAAACCCAGCAGCAATAGATATTCACCAAGATAAATTGCTAATTAAACAAAAGTTGCTTTTAATTATCTTTAAACATGAAAGCAGAATCACACTTTGACTTATCACTATTGACTTACTTAACCTAACTTAAATCCCTTCTACTCTAAGCGCACATGTATGTAATGTGTGTGTAAGTTCAGGAAAGTTCTTTGATTCACAGTCCTATCTCACTTCTCATTCCTCCAAGTTCACTGATTACAGGCAATTCTTATACTGTTCACAGAATTGAACATGTGTAAAGTTCTCCAGGCTTTGGTGCTTGAAAGGTAAATGGTTACCACTCAGGAAGGTTCTTATCAGTTTTCAGATAAATATTTGATGTATGATGGACACCCACAACTGATTCCTTTTTAATCAGCCACTTCAGTGTCTTGCTGACGAAACTTGCTCCATCAGGGTTCTCCAGATGATAACTTCTTTCTTTCAGTCACCACAGAGTTCCTTTTTGTTTCCCTTATTCCAAGTGAAACATTAGACAGCCAATCCTCTCCTCTTGCATGAACCACAAGGGCTTTGACCAGGCTGAACTAAGCGCTCATAACCCGTCTTCCAAATGGTGGGGTTTTCCACAAACTTTCCAGCTTGTCCTATTCCAGTCCCAGCTGCTGCTGCTGGCTGTAAAACTGTAGAACTGGTCTCGGTCTCTCTCTCCTCCCCACCCCCCCCCCCCCCCAGAATGAGAGAAAACCTGTTTGACTTTCTCTGCTTGAAAAACCACATGATCTTCTTAGAACAGCTCCAGACAATCTGCGACTCCAACAAGCTCTTTCATCTGTTGCTTTTTTGTAAACAACAATCCATTAGTTAAGTCTCTTGGGCACTCTCCAAAACTTCTGCAAAGACTGTTGGCCCCAATATGTCTAGCATGGGGCAGAGCTCCAGTATTTTAAATAAGATCTGTTTTAAAGTGACCTACTCTAACAAACCTTTCCCAATTTATCTCCCAAAAACATATCTATATGTTCTGTCACACCATGTAGACAACATCCACAGCTTTTCCTTCATCAACTTTCCTGGTAATCTTCTCGAAAAATTCTATAAGATTTGTTAAACACGACCTACAATGCACAAAGCCATGTTGACCATCCCTAATCAGTCCCTGGTGATCCAAATACTTTTTTTTGGGTCAGATTTGAGGGGCTGCAGGGGTTGGTTAGGGGACCACAGTGGTCAGGGAGGGGTCACCAAGTGTTCCTTTGTTGTTTATTTTGTACATCAATGTTTGAATGTTGCATGTTGGAGGTTTGGTTTTTGACTGATGAGGGTTTATTGTCAAAGACACAAGTGCAGTGGTACAGACTGTTCTTCTGGCCGCAATCACACCAGTTCGGCAGCTACACCAACTACATTCCCCACATTAATTCACCCAACGTGCCGTCACAGAAAAGACAGATTAATCTTTGCAGGTACAGTTTGGGTAAGAATGAAGAAGTGATGGCACGTTGTGGTGCAGACAGATCAGTTGCTCCTTGAGTAGTTAATGGTCAGGGTTGTGGTTGAACAGGGAAGTTCAGGAGAATTACAAATGGCAATGAGGAAGTTTACAGAAGGGAGGTAGATTGCTCATTGAGTGGTGTCACACCAATAACCTGGCAAAACCAAGGAGATGATCGTGGACTTCAAGAGGGAGTCAGTAGAACACCATCCAGTCGTGATTGAGGATTCTGTAGTGGGGAAGGTCAAAAACTTCAAATTCCTGGGTCTGTCCTGGAGACTCCATGTCAATGCAATTACGAAGAAGGTTCGGCAGCGGCTGGACTCTGAGGTGTCACCGAAGACTCTGGAAAACTTCTACAGCTGTCCCATGGAGAGCATTCTGGCTGGTTGCATCACTGCCTGGTGTGGAGGCACCAACTCTCAGGACAAGAATAAACTCCAGGGGGTTGTTAACTCGGCTGTGACATCACAGGCACCAGACTTCACTCCATCGATGACACCTAGATGAGGCGGGGTCTTAAAAAAGCAGCCTCTATCCTCAAAGACCCCCACCATCCAGGCCGGGCCCTCTTCACTCTGCTACCACTGGGGAAAAGGTACAGGAACTTGAAGACAAGTCCCCAACGGCACAAGGACAAACCAGAGGTCATGGGTTAAAGGTGAAAGGTTTAGGGGGGACATGAGGGGGAACTTCTTCACACAGAGAGTGGAGGGGGTGGAACAAGCTGCCAGCTGAAGTGGCGAATATGGGTTCAAATTTAACATTTAAGAGGAATTTGGCCAAGTATGTGGATGGGAGGGGTATGGAGGTGTGAAATATGAAGTGTTCACAATCACTACTCTGGAGACAAAGTCTTGGAGAACAGGTTCAGCTTTATTTCGGGTCTGCAGATTCGGGTGCTCCTGGTCTGGAGACACACCGGAGGTTCAGAATCATCACTCCTTTGTACAGTCCCGCGCTCAACATCACCCCATCTTCATTTACCTTCTTCCAATCAGAATCCCAGTACATTACAACATTCTCCTTCTCCCTTCCATCAATCCAGGTATCACTCAGTTCCTCCCTCTTCATACATCACATGTTTTGTTAATTAGTTCATTCCCTCCTTAGGGGCGCCTTAAGTTAATATTCATGTCTCTATTAAGCAAGCGCATACTAGCTATAGACTACCTTATGTCACTGTACCAGCCTGAACCAGATCCTTGCATCCTTGGGGCTCGAGATAAGAAGGGGCCCATTAGCTCGTACTGTCTACACTCAAGCTCTAATCTACATACTTTACATTCCATCACTTTTCACAGAATGGCGCGGGTTTAAATCACTTTCAAAATCGTTTTTCACAGAGGGATATGGGCTGGGTGCAGGTCAGTGGGACTAGGCAGTAAAATGGTTCAGCAAAGACTAGAAGGGCTGAAGGGCCTGTTTCAGTGCTCTAATGTTCTATAGCTAGTTTGCCTCTTCCTGCACCCTCCTGGGCATTTGAGTTTCCAAAACCAGCAGCGATGCTGTCCATTGCGGTTCCTCGGCCTCTCCATCGCAAAATAATCGTCAGGCTCAGTGGCATCGGTGAATAACGCCTGGCTCGGTGGTATTGGTGAATAACGCCTGGCTCGGTGATATCGTTGATCAATACCAGGCTCAGTGGTATCGGTGAATCAACACCAGGCTTGATAGTATTGGTGAATCATCGCCAGGCTCGGTGGTATCAGTGAATAACGCCAGGTTCGGTGATATCTATGAATGAAAACCAGGCTCGGTGGTATCAGTGAATAACGCCAGGCTCGGTGGTATCAGTGAATGAACACCAGGTTCGGTGGTATCGGTGAATGAACACCAGGTTTGGTGGTATCGGTGAATGAACACCAGGTTTGGTGGTGTCGGTGAATGAACACCAGGTTTGGTGGTGTCGGTGAATGAACACCAGGTTCAGTGGTATCGGTGAATGAACACCAGGTTTAGTGGTATCGGTGAATGAACACCAGGCTCGGTGGTATCGGTGAATAAACACCAGGCTCGGTGATATCGGTGAATCAATGCCAGGCTTGGTGGTATTGGTGAATCATCGCCAGGGTCGGTGTTATCAGTGATCAACACCAGGCTCAGTGGTATCGGTGAATCAATGCCAGGCTCATAGTATAGGTGAATCAACGCCAGGCTTGGTGGTATCGGTGAATCATCTCCAGGCTCGGTGATATCGGTGAATAACGCCAGGCTCGGTGAATCATTGCCAGGCTCAGTATTATCGGTGAATAACGCCAGGCTCAGTGTTATCGGTGAATCATCACCAGGCTCGGTGATATTGGTGAATCATCGCAAGGCTCGGTGGTATCAGTGATCAACACCAGGCTCGGTGGTATCGGTGAATCATCCCAGGCTCTGTGCTATCGGTGAATCATCCCAGGCTCTGTGCTATCGGTGAATAACACCAGGCTCGGTGTTATCGGGGAATCATCGCCAGGTTCGGTGGTATCAGTGACGTGTAGAGGAAGACTGTTTATTATGGCATCGGCTAGGCAGTTTGTCAATCTCCTTCCTGATTTCTGATTCAGCATTTCCCGGCATTGAGTGGCTTGCAGCTGGTGTTGGAGCTGAACTTGGCTCAACAGTTCCCTATGTGCAAGGGTATAGTGGGGACTGGGAACACAGCCTTGGGGAGGGGCCTTGTGGTGGTATTCATGGTGAGGGTGGCCTTTGCTTATGAACTGTGTTGTCTGGAAGTTGGGGGAAGGAGTGTCCCTGTGCCCCCATACCATCCCCTCTACCCAGTACATATTTCTCTGTATCCAATTTGGTATCCCTGTCCCATGGAATCCAGCCTCGTACTCCAGTATCGATCCTCTCTACCTCTGTGTCCATCCCTGTATCCAACCCCTTATCCATGCGCTATCCCCATATCCAACCCCCTATCCCTGTATCCATCCCATAACCCGGTATCCAGCCTAGTACTCCTGTATCAATCCCCTCTACCCCTGTATCCATCCCAATATCCAACCCCCTATCCCCATATCCAACCCCGTACCCTGTTATCCACGCCCTATCCCTGTATCCTAGCCCCGAATCCAACCCCCATGCATGTATCCACCCCCTATCCCCATATCCAACCCCCTATCCATGTTTCTAGCCCCATACCCTGGTATCTACCCCTGTACCCCAGTATCTAACCCCCTATCCCTGAATCCTCCCCATACCCCAATATCCAGCCTCGTACTCTTGTATCGATCCCTTCTACCCCTGTACCCATCCCAATATCCAACCCCCTATCCCCATACCCCGGTATACACGCACTATCCCTGTATCCAACCCCTATCCATGTATCCATTCCCATACCCCACCCTTATCCCCGATTCCAACCCTCTAGCAACATATCCAGCCCCATACCACGGTATCTACCACCGTATCCAGCCCAGTACCCCAGTATTCATCCCCGTACCCTCATATCCACCCCTGTCCACCCGTATCCACCCCTGTACCCACCTCTATTTCCCCATATCCACCCCCGTACCCCACCCCATACCAAGCTCCATTTCCCCATGTCCATCCCCCTGTGTCCATCCCTGTACCCTGTAGCATTCCATCTTCCCTGGACATATCACCCTGTATCCACCCGATACCCCAGTATCCAACCTATACCCACATATCCATCCCCATACCCTGTATTAATCCCATAGAATATTGTATCCATCCCCATTACCCATATCAAAACCTGTACCCCTGTATCCATCCGTACCCCGTATTCACCCGCCATATCCAACCTTTATCCATTCCCCCAAACACCAGTAAAATCCCATTGCCCCATGTCCATTGACCGTATCCCCATGTCAATCGACAATATCCCATACCCCCATAGGCAGCCCTGTACTCTGTATCCATTCCCCAAAACCAGTGTCCATTCTAATACCCCATATTCCTGTATCGATCCCCTGTACCCCATATCAACCCCCTTACCACTGTATCGATCCCTGTACCCACATATCCAACCCCGTACCCTGTATCCACCCACCTATCCTCGTATCCAACCCCGTATCTAGCCCCTATCCCTGTATCCAACCCTGTACCCCCGTATCCAACCTCGTATCACTGAGTCCAACCCATCCCTGTACCAACTCCGTACCCCTGTCCAACCCTGTATCTCCCTGTCCAACCTCGTATCCAACCTCCTATCCCCATATACAACCCCCTATCCTCGTATCCAACCCTATATCCAGCCCCCTAAGCCTGTATCCAACTCATCCCCATATCCAGCCCCGTATCCAACCCCGTAACCCTGTATCCAACCCATCCCCATATCCAGCCCCGTATCCAACCCTGTAACCCTGTATCCAACCTTGTCCAACCCCCTATCCAACTCTGTACTCCCTTATCCAGCCCCCTATATCCGTGTCCAACCCCTTATCCCTGTACTCCCTATCCAATCCCATAACCTGTATCAAACCCCCTATCCAACCTTGTATCCCATATCCAACCCCTTATCCTCGTATCCAGCACCCTATCCCTGTATCCAACCCTGTACCCAGCCCCTAACCCCGTGTCCAACCCCGTACCCCTGTATCCAGCCCCCTATCCCTGTACCCCCGTATCCAACCCCGTACCCTGTATACAACCCCGTACCCAACCCCATACTCCTGTATTCAACCCCCTATCCTCAAATCCAACTCCCTATCCCTGTATCCAACCCAAATCCCCGTATCCAGCCCCCGATCCCTGTATCCAACCCCGTACCCCTGCATCCAACCTTGTACCCCCTTATCCAGCCCCCATCTCTGTATTCAACCTCATACCCTGTATCCAACCCCCTATTCCTGTATCGAAGCCTGTACCCAACCCCCTATCCCCGTACCCAACCCCCTATCCCCGTATCCAACCTTGTACTCTGTATCGAACCCCTTATCCTTGTATCCAACCCTGTACCCAGCCCCTATCCCCATGTCCAACCCTGTACCCCTGTATCCAACCCCATACCCCTGTATCCAACCTTGTACCCTCTTATCCAGCCCCCATCTCTGTATTCAACCTCGTACCCTGTATCCAACCCCCTAATCCTGTATCGAAGCCTGTACCCAACCCTCTATCCCCGTATCCAACCTTGTACTCTGTATCGAACCCCTTATCCTTGTATCCAACCCTGTACCCAGCCCCTATCCCCATGTCCAACCCTGTACCCCTGTATCCAACCCCATACTCCTGTATCCAACCTTGTACCCCCTTATCCAGCCCCCATCTCTGTATTCAACCTCATACCCTGTATCCAACCCCCTATTCCTGTATCGAACCCTGTACCCAACCCCCTATCCCCGTATCCAACCTTGTACTCTGTATCCAACCCCTTATCCTTGAATCCAACCCTGTACCCAGCCCCTATCCCCGTGTCCAACCCCGTACCCCTGTTTCCAGCCGCCTATCCCTGTATCCAACCCCGTACCCCTGCATCCAATCCCATACCCCTATATCCAACCTTGTAACCCCTTATCCAGCCCCCATCTCCGTATCCAACCTCGTACCCTGTACCCAACCCCCTATCCCCGTATCCAACCTTGTACTCTGTATCCAACCCTATACCCTGTATTCAACCCCCTATCCAACCCTGTACCCTGTACCCAGCCCCTATCCCCGTGTCCAACCCTATACCCTGTATCCAGCCCCCTATCCCTGTATCCCCGTGTCCAACCCCGTACCCCTGTATCCAGCCCCCTATCCCCGTGTCCAACCCTGTACCCTGCCCCTATCCCCGTGTCCAACCCCGTACCCCTGTATCCAGCCCCCTATCCCTGTACCCCCGTGTCCAACTCTGTACCCTTGTACCCAGCCCCCTATCCCTGTACCCCCGTGTCCAACCCTGTACCCATGTATTCAGCCCCCTATCCCTGTACCCCCGTGTCCAACCACAGACCCCGGTATCCAGCCCCCTATCCCTGTACCCCTGTGTCCAACCCCATACCCCTGTATCCAGCCCCCTATCCCTGTACCCCTGTGTCCAACCCTGTACCCCTGTACCCAGCCCCTATCCCTGTACCCCCATGTCCAACCCTGTACCCCCCCATGACCTAGTTGAGATCCCAGCCTTAACTCTTTTTTCTGTTTTGCAGTCAAAGTCCAAGCGGTCGGAAGGGAAGAGACCAGCGGTCAGAGAGGTGAAGGTTCACGTCGAGAGTGAGGCAACAATGGATGAAGCCCTCGCCCAGCAGAGCAGAAGGGGCAAGAAGAAGAAGGGTGGGAAGTTCCAGGGACCTTCTTCGGTGAAGCTGGGGGAAGCTGGGGTAAGCTGAATTTGTGTGGTAGAGGTGATATCTGGGTGGACTGCCCCACTCCATCCATATGGAGGGTTTTCCAGCACAAAAAAGCCCCTTCAGCTGCCTAGGACAATGCTAGCCCCTGATTGGAGTCCATGGGATCAGTCAATGCAAATACATGAGTGAGCAGTTGGTATTGATCTGATCATTGGGAACTTGTGCTGTTGAAGAGGTTTTTGGTGACTGGGGTAGGAGGTAGTGACCCGTCCTCTGGGAGTGAATCAGCCACTGAGTAACCAGCCAAGCATTCTCATGAGAATCTGCTTTCAATCTGTAGGATTAGAGTCCAGTTGATGCAAAGGCAGAATGAAGGGGGCGGTTGGATGGGATCTGAGGGGGCAGAGTGGTGGTGACTGTTCAGGCAGGGTTGGGGAATTGTGTATGGGATGGTGTTCTTTATCCACGTGTTGGGGAACTGTGTATGGGATGGTGTTCTCTATCCACGTGTTGGGGAACTGTGTCTGGAATGGTGTTCTCTATCCACATCTTGGGGAACCATGTATGGGATGGTATTCTCTATCCACATCTTGGGGAACCGTGTGTGGGATGGAGTTCCCTATTCTGTCTTGAGGTATGGTGTTCTCTATCCACGTGTTGGGGAACTATGTCTGGGATGGTGTTCTCTATCCACGTGTTGGGGAACTGTGTATGGGATGGTGTTCTCTATCCACGTGTTGGGGAACTGTGTATGGGATGGTGTTCTCTATCCACGTGTTGGGGAACTGTGTATGGGATGGTGTTCTCTATCCACGTGTTGGGGAACTGTGTATGGGATGGTGTTCTCTATCCACTTGTTGGTGAATTCTGTATGGGATGGTGTTCTCTATCCACGTGTTGGGGAACTGTGTATGGGATGGTGTTCTCAAACCACGTGTTGGGGAACTGTGTCTGGGATGGTGTTCTCTATCCACGTGTTGGGGAACTGTGTATGGGATGGTGTTCTCTATCCACGTGTTGGGGAACTGTGTATGGGATGGTGTTCTCTATCCACGTGTTGGGGAACTGTGTATGGGATGGTGTTCTCTATCCACTTGTTGGTGAATTCTGTATGGGATGGTGTTCTCTATCCACGTGTTGGGGAACTGTGTATGGGATGGTGTTCTCTATCCACGTGTTGGGGAACTGTGTATGGGATGGTGTTCTCTATCCACGTGTTGGGGAACTGTGTATGGGATGGTGTTCTCTATCCACGTGTTGGGGAACTGTGTATGGGATGGTGTTCTCTATCCACTTGTTGGTGAATTCTGTATGGGATGGTGTTCTCTATCCACGTGTTGGGGAACTGTGTCTGGGATGGTGTTCTCAAACCACGTGTTGGGGAACTGTGTATGGGATGGTGTTCTCAAACCACGTGTTGGGGAACTGTGTCTGGGATGGTGTTCTCTATCCACGTGTTGGGGAACTGTGTCTGGGATGGTGTTCTCAAACCACGTGTTGGGGAACTGTGTCTGGGATGGTGTTCTCAAACCACGTGTTGGGGAACTGTGTCTGGGATGGTGTTCTCTATCCACGTGTTGGGGAACTGTGTCTGGGATGGTGTTCTCAAACCACGTGTTGGGGAACTGTGTATGGGATGGTGTTCTCAAACCACGTGTTGGGGAACTGTGTCTGGGATGGTGTTCTCTATCCACGTGTTGGGGAACTGCGTCTGGGATGGTGTTCTCTATCCACGTGTTGGGGAACTGTGTATGGGATGGTGTTCTCAAACCACGTGTTGGGGAACTGTGTCTGGGATGGTGTTCTCTATCCACGTGTTGGGGAACTGTGTCTGTGATGGTGTTCTCTATCCACGTGTTGGGGAACTGTGTCTGGGATGGTGTTCTCTATCCACGTGTTGGGGAACTGTGTCTGGGATGGTGCACCCAGAAGCTGCAGATGGGAGGATGGGTTTAGTTCATGCAGAGATTGATGCGTATCGGATTAGTCAGTGTATTAAAGTTTATTGGGGAGAAGACAGGCGATTGGGGCTGAGTGGGAGAATGGATCAGCTCATGATGGAATGGTAGGGAAGAAATGATTGGCCAAATGGCCTATTTTGCAGTTGTATTGATCTGGATTGGGGCTATTTAACTGGGGTTGTATTTATCAATTAAGATAGGGCTATTGATGATCTGGTTTTGATTTGAAATCTGACTATTGATCTGGGCTCAGGTGTATTGGTCTATTATTGGGCTATTGGTCGGGAATGGGGGTTATGATCTTGGGGTCAGGTGTGTTGATATGGAGTTCGTGAGATTGGGGTTTATTGATCAGTAGTCAATGAGCGTGAAGTTATTGATGTGGGTGCAATGATGTGTGTTCTGTCGTCCACAGGTGGGCAGCTCTGAGATGAAGCATCATCAGATCATGAAGCAGGAACATCTCCCTGGAGACACACTGCCTTGGAACCGCCCAAAAGTCGTGGAGAGTGGGAAGGTGATGGAGCCGCCAGAACGTGCTGTGCTCAGGATTGCAGGTAGGCCAGAGGTGGTGCTGGGCCACTGTTACTGGGGTGGGGTTTTCCCTTGGAAGTGGACTCTCACCATGATCTTTGACCCTTGGTGGGACACGGAGCATTCTTCATCGTCATCCTGTCCTTCTCATCAAACCGTGCAAAAGTGTTCAGTGTGTCTGGAAGGGAGGCGACATCGTCTTTAACTTGTGATCTGGTTCTCAGAGGAAAATTGAGGCGACAAGGTTCAGGAAGTTATAGGAACATGGAGGAATAGGAAGGATGGAGTTGAAGCAGGGCTTTGGGAGGGGCAACGGAATGTCCTTAATGAGCAGGATTAAAGAAAATCCCCAAACAATTTATACACATTAGGGAGAGGATAGGACCACTCACGGACAAAGGAACTTCAGTGGAAGTGGTTGGGGTGCTAAACCTGGACTTGTACTGGTGTTTATTAGGGAGAAGGATGTGTCAGGGTCAGGGAGCAGAATTTAAATGTGGACCTACAGCACGGTAACTGGCCCTTTTGGCCCACGAGCCCGTGCCGTCCAATTAACCTACAACCCCGGTACGTTTCGAACGGTGGGAGGAAACCCGGAGCCCCCGGGGGAAACCCACGCAGTCACGGGGAGAACGTACAAACTCCTTACAGACAGCGCAGGATTTGAACTGTGGTCCCAATTGCTGGCCCCGTAACAGTGTTGCGCTGACCACTACGCCAACTATGTGTTGCCCAAATGTGTGGACAATGCTCATGTGTTAGGGCATTTTGAGAGGAAGAAAGAGGTGCTGTTGGGTCTTTTGAAGAGCATTACAGTGGGGCACTGTAATAAGCGTATACAGAGCCGTTGTCATACCCACACTCCTGTTCGGCTCCGAATCATGGGTCCTCTACCGGCACCACCTACGGCTCCTAGAACGCTTCCACCAGCGTTGTCTCCGCTCCATCCTCAACATCCATTGGAGCGCTCACACCCCTAACGTCGAGGTACTCGAGATGGCAGAGGTCGACAGCATCGAGTCCACGCTGCTGAAGATCCAGCTGCGCTGGATGGGTCACGTCTCCAGAATGGAGGACCATCGCCTTCCCAAGATCGTATTATATGGCGAGCTCTCCACTGGCCACCGTGACAGAGGTGCACCAAAGAAAAGGTACAAGGACTGCCTAAAGAAATCTCTTGGTGCCTGCCACATTGACCACCGCCAGTGGGCTGATAACGCCTCAAACCGTGCATCTTGGCGCCTCACAGTTTGGCGGGCAGCAGCCTCCTTTGAAGAAGACCGCAGAGCCCACCTCACTGACAAAAGGCAAAGGAGGAAAAACCCAACACCCAACCCCAACCAACCAATTTTCTCTTGCAACCGCTGCAATCGTGTCTGCCTGTCCCGCATCGGACTGGTCAGCCACAAACGAGCCTGCAGCTGACGTGGACTTTTTACCCCCTCCATAAATCTTCGTCCGCGAAGCCAAGCCAAAGTAAAAGTTCTACAGTGGGGCACCCTGTGGGTCTGATCCCGGGGTACATCCCTGGTTGTTGCAAGAGAGCAGCAGACTGGGAGACTGACAAGGATTCTTGTATCCTCACTGGTGACAAGGGAGGTGTCAGGACTGAAGACCAGCTCATGTGGTACCTTTGTTCAAGAAGGGATAAAGGATAATCCAGGAAATTATCGGCTGGTAAGCCTAGCCCCAGTGGTCGGGAAACTATAGGGAAGGATACTTCAAGGTGGGATCTCTGCACATTTGGAAAGTCATGGTCAGATTAGGGTGAGTTGACATGGCTCTGTGAAGTCAGTTCAAATCTTACCAATTTGAGCTTTATCAGGAGGTGACAAAGATTGTTGATCAGAAGACATTGGAGCTGAATTAGGCCATTCAGCCCATCAAGTCTCTGCCATTACATTATAGCTGATTTAATATCCTCTCCGTTACTCTCGATTCCCTTCCAGAACAACGTCGAATCTACCTCCACCTTAAATATGTCCACAACCGACCACAGCAACGAATCCACAGATTCACCCCCCCCCCACCGATAAAGGATTTCCTGGACGTCTGTTCTAAAGGGACGTTTATGTATTCTAAGCCTGTGCCCTCTGGTCCCAGACTCCCCACCACAGGAAACATCCTCTCCACATCCACTCGGTCCAGGCCTTTCAGTGTTCGATAGGTTTCATTGAGATGCCCCTCATCCTTCGAAACTCCAGCGAGTTCAGTACCAGAGCCTTCAAGCGCTCCTCGTATGAAATCCCATTCACTCCGGGGATCGTCCTTGTAAACCTCCTCTGGACCCTCTCCATCGCAAGCACATTGTTCCCTGGAGACGGAGCCCAAAGCTGCTCACAATATTCCATGTTGACTGACCAATTGTCACAAAACCTCAGCGCCACAGCCCTGCCTTATATTCCATCCCTCCTGAAATGAACATCACCATTCCATTTGCCTCCCTCACCAGCCACTCCTCCTGCAAGTTGACCTTTAGAAATAGAGAATCAGAGAACATTACAGACCAGAAACAGGCCTTTTTCCCTTTTAGTCCATGCTGAACTATTACTTTGTCTAGTTCCTCTTACCTGCACTCATTCTGTATCCCTCTGTACCCTTCCCATCCATGAACCTGTCGAAATTTTTTGGAAATGTCTATATTGAGCCTGCATTTATATCTATATCAATGATCTGGATGATAATGTGGTCAATTGGATCAGCAAGTTTGCAGATGACACTAAGATTGGAGACGTTGTGGAGGGTGAAGAAGGTTTTCAAAGTTTGCAGAGGGATTTGGACCAGCTGGAAAAATGGGCTGGAAAATGGCCGATGGAATTTAATGCAGACAAGTGTAAGGTGTTGGATTTTGGAAGGACAAACCAAGAAAGAACATACATGGTAAATGGTCAGGCACTGAGGAATGGGGTGGAACAGAGGGATCTGGGAATACAGATACATAATTCCCTGAAAGTGGGGTCACAGGTGGACAGGGTTGTTAAGAGAGCTTTTGGCATCTTGGCCTTCATAAATCAAAGTATTGAGTCCAGGAGTTGGGATGTTATGGTAAAGTTGTATAAGACGTTGGTGAGGCCAAATTTGGAGAATTGTGTGCAGTTTTGGTCACTGAACTACAGGAAAGATATCAATAAGATTGAAAGAGGTGAGAAGATTTACTAGGATGTTGCCTGGACTCCAGGAACTGAGTTACAGGGAAAGGTTCATCAGGTTAGGACTTTATTCCCTGGAGCTTAAAAGAATGAGGGAAGATTTGATGGAGGTATTTAAAATTATGAGGGGGACAGACAGAGTAAATGTAGGTCAGCATTTCCCACTGAAGGTAGGTGAGACACAAACCAGAGGACGTGGGATAAGGGTGAAAGGGGAGAAATTTTGGGGGAACTTCTTCACACACAGAGAGTGGTGGGGGTGTTGAACGAGCTGCCAGCTGAAGTGGTGAATGTGGCTCAATTTTAAAATTTGAGAGGAATTTAGATAGGTCCATGGATGGGAGAGGTATGAAGGGCAATGGACTGGGGGCAGGTCAGTGGGACTAGACAGAAAAATCTTCATTTCTAAGCGGGAGGTGCTGTGCTTTGGGAGGTTAAATGCCAATGAATATTTAATGTTCGAGGTCCCTTTTATTGTCATGTAATTATACATTAAAAATGTAATACCCACAAAATGTTCAACGTCTGCCTGCCATAAGGCAGAGTAACCATGAGCCTCACCCATCACCCTCCACAATAAGAGAGTGGTCACCGAGTGTCCGTGGATTTGTCTCCAGCACCCCCGCAGCCTCTGCAGCTGCACAGACGATCCATTGGCCGCCCGACACCATCAGAGCCTGAGGCCCCTTCAGGAGCCCTTCCTGCCCTCAGCACCCTCTCAAATCCTGGTTCTGATTCCAGGTCCCCATGATCCAGTCTCCAGCAGCCCATGCAGGTCCCTGAGGCGTTGAGCCCCTCATGGGTCTTTTGCTGTCGTCATTTTCTCTGTCGGGTCGCCTCCTCTGCTTCTCCTTCTCAGTGGGGGTGATCTCCCCATTTTTGGTTCCCTGCACTGGTCTGCTGCTCCCTGGATTCAGCAATCCCCCGCGGCCACTGCCAGCACAGGAGCCGCCATCTTGGGCAGAGACCCACAGTTGCGGGTTTTTAAAAAGACCATTGGCTCCTTCAAGAGGCCATTTAAAGGGTATGGAGCCATCCATTCAGAGCCAGGCAATAGGACCCTGTGGAGCAGTCGTCTCCCCACTCCCCGCTCTCCTGGGTCAGTACTAGTGGCAGTGCCACAGTTTGTGTTGGCAGGGCTCTTAAAAGCATTGGTTGCAGAGGGATCGAGGGGAGCAGGTCAGCTCATGGAAAATGGTCACACATCGAGGGGCTGGGAAAGGAGGCGTGTGGTATGCTGGCCATCCATGGGCAGGGGGCTGGGAAAGAAAACGTGTTGAATCTGGCCATCCATGGGCTAGAAAAGTAAGGTCACATTGCAGCTATATAAAACTTTGTTTTAGCTGCACTTGGAATCCTGGTCACTGCATTACAGGAAGGTCAGGGAGGCCTTGGAAAGGGGACTGAGGTTTTCCAGGGTGAATTATGGGGAGAGATTGGACAGACTTGGGTTGTTTACTCTGAGGGGAGATCTGAGAGAATTGAATAAAATTGTGAGAGGGTTGTCTGCCAGAATCGTTTCCCCACGGACAAACTGTTGCACGCCAGAGGCCGTGCGTCAAAGGAATTTAAGGGGAAATGTTTGACACAGAGAGTGGTGGGTGCCAGGAATGGGCTGAAAGGTGGAAGGAGATACAATCGCGGTGTTTGAGAGGTTTCTCGGCAGGGATGGGGGGGGGATGCAAGAAGCAGCAGTTTGTTTGAATTGGACATCGTGTTCAGCACAGACAAGTGCGCCGAAGGGCTTGGTGCTGTGATGGGCTGCTCTGTGTAAGACCTGTCCCGGCTTCAAGGTGCAGCTCCTCACGTAAGTCCAAATTAAATTCCATCTGCCATTCCATCTGCCATTCCTTGTCCACTTTCCAAGGTGATCTTGACCCTGTTGTAATCTGAACAATCTTCTTCACAATCCACAAATCCTTCAATATCGTTAACCTCTGCACACTTACTAATTACATCGTCACCAGGTCGTTGATAGAGGTGACAAACTCCAGTGGATGCAGTGCCGACCCCTGCAGCACACCACAGGGGCTCCAATCTGACACCCCCAACCCCTCCCCACCAGACCAGACTTCCAAATGGGACCTCATCAAAGCCCATGAGGACCACGTCCAGCCCTCATCAATATTCCCGATAAAACTCCATCACATCTGTGAGACAGCACTGCCCCCCAAACCAAACCTTGCCACATGCATGTGCAACCCTGTCCCGTCCATCAACATTTTCATTGCTACCCATTCGAGGGGTGTGAGCTACATGGGCAGAGCTGGCATTAGTACATCCAATGCTGCTGGAGATGTGAAGGTGGTGCTACTGCTCCAATCTCAACACCTACACTCCTTGTCCATCTCTTTGTGCTGACTGTTAGCACAGCTCATCCCCCCCCTCTCTCCCCCCCCCCGTCCCCCCCCTCTCTCCCCCCCCCCGTCCCCCCCCCTCTCTCTCCCCCCCGTCCGCCCCCCTCTCTCCCCCCCCGTCCCCCCCCCTCTCCCCCCCCGTCCCCCCCCTCTCTCCCCCCCCGTCCCCCCCGTCCCCCCCCTCTCTCCCCCCCCTCTCTCCCCCCCCGTCCCCCCCCCTCTCTCCCCCCCCATCCCCCCCCTCTCTCCCCCCCCGTCCCCCCCCGTCCCCCCCCCTCTCTCCCCCCCCTCTCTCCCCCCCCGTCCCCCCCCTCCCCCTCTCTCCCCCCCCCCTCTCCCCCCCCGTCCCCCCCCTGGGCCCCCCCCCAGCCCCCCCACTCCCAGGCCCCCCCCTCCACCCCGTCCCCCCCCCTCCCCCCCCCCTCTCCCCCTCCCTCTCTCCCCCCCTCTCCCCCCCCTCTCCCCCCCCCTCTCTCCCCCCCGTCCCCCCCCCCGTCCCCCCCCCAGCCCCCCCCAGGCCCCCCCCCAGGCCCCCCCCCAGGCCCCCCCCTCCCCCCCCGTCCCCCCCTCTCTCTCCCCCCCTCTCTCCCCCCCCTCTCTCCCCCCCCCGTCCCCCCCGTCCCCCCCCTCTCTCACCCCCCCCCGTCCCCCCCCCGTCCCCCCCCCAGGCCCCCCAGGCCCCCCCCTCCCCCCCCTCTCCCCCCCTCTCTCCCCCCCCAGGCCCCCCCCCAGCCCCCCCCCCAGCCCCCCCCTCAGCCCCCCCCTCCCAGGCCCCCCCCAGCCCCCCCTCCCCCCCCCTGTCTCCCCCCCTGTCTCCCCCCCTGTCTCCCCCCCCCCTCTCTCCCCCCCCGTCCCCCCCCTCTCTCCCCCCCCGTCCCCCCCCCTCTCCCCCCCCCGTCCCCCCCTCTCTCACCCCCCCCCGTCCCCCCCCCTCGTCCCCCCCCCTCTCCCCCCCGTCCCCCCTCCTCTCCCCCCCCGTCCCCCCCTCTCCCCCCCCTCTCCCCCCCCCGTCCCCCCCTCCCAGGCCCCCCCCAGCTCCCCCCTCCCCCCCCCTCTCTCCCCTCCCCGTCCACCCCCCTCTCTCCCCCCCCCGTCCCCCCCCCTCTCTCTCCCCCCCCCTCTTTCCCCCCCCCGTCCCCCCCCCTCTCTCCCCCCCCCCGTTCCCCCCCCTCTCTCCCCCACCGTCCCCCCCCTCTCTCCCCCCCCCGTCCCCCTCCCCTCTCTCCCCCCCCGTCCCCCCTCCTCTCCCCCCCCCCGTCCCCCCCCCCCTCTCTCCCCCCCCGTCCCCCCCCGTCCCCCCCCCCTCTCTCCTCCCCCTCTCCCCCCCCCCCGTCCCCCCCCCTCTCTCCTCCCCCTCTCCCCCCCCCCCGTCCCCCCCCCCTCTCCCCCCCCCTCTCCCCCCCCCTCTCCCCCCCCCGGCCCCCCCCCCAGGCCCCCCCCAGCCCCCCCCCCAGCCCCCCCCCTCTCTCCCCCCTCTCCCGTCCCCCCCCCTCTCCCCCCCCCTCTCCCCCCCCCTCTCCCCCCCCCGTCCCCCCCCCCAGGCCCCCCCCCAGCCCCCCCCTCCCAGGCCCACCCCCAGCCCCCCCCTCCCAGGCCCCCCCCCAGCCCCCCCCTCCCAGGCCCCCCCCCAGCCCCCCCCTCCCAGGCCCCCCCCAGCCCCCCCCTCCCAGGCCCCCCCCCCAGCCCCCCCCTCCCAGGCCCCCCCCCAGCCCCCCCCTCCCAGGCCCCCCCCCAGCCCCCCCCTCCCAGGCCCCCCCCAGCCCCCCCCTCCCAGGCCCCCCCCCAGCCCCCCCCTCCCAGGCCCCCCCCCCAGCCCCCCCCTCCCAGGCCCCCCCCAGCCCCCCCCTCCCAGGCCCCCCCCAGCCCCCCCCTCCCAGGCCCCCCCCCAGCCCCCCCTCCCAGGCCCCCCCCCAGCCCCCCCCTCCCCCCCCCGTCCCCCCCCCTCTCTGCCTCCCCCAGCCCAGCCCAGTCTCCCGCCCAGACTTTGCCCGCGGAACGTCCACGCCGAGGTGTCGGGTGACCACTAGCCTGGGGGGGGGGGGGGGAGGGGAGGGGAGGGGCTGGGGGGGGGGGGGGGAGGGGAGGGGAGGGGAGGGGCGGGGCGGGGCGGGGGGGGGGGGGCGAGGGAGGTCGGGACGCCGGCCGGGTGGCCCGTTTGAGCGGCTGCGAAGCGGCGGCAGAGTCGAGCGGCGGGTCCAGGGTTCATGTCCGACTTTCAGCCCCGGGAGGTGGGGGCCGGGCCCGAGGAACAGGAGTATTTGCTGGTGTTCGAGGGCGTCCGGGAGAGATACCGAGGTGAGGGGGGCAGGGGTGAGGGGGGCAGGGGCTGGGGTGAGGGGGTAGAAGGGGCTGGGGTGAGGGGGGTAGGGGCTGGGGTGAGGGGGGTAGGGGCTGGGGTGAGGGGGTAGAAGGGGCTGGGGTGAGGGGGGTAGGGGCTGGGGTGAGGGGGGTAGGGGCTGGGGTGAGGGGGTAGGGGCTGGGGTGAGGGGGGGAGAAGGGGCTGGGGTGAGGGGGGAGAAGGGGCTGGGGTGAGGGGGGA
>NW_027211830.1:0-107828 GCF_036971445.1 Narcine bancroftii | reverse complement strand
TAAAAAATTTGCACTGAGGAACACACTAACATAACTTTTATAATATCGAATTTAGCAAAATTATAAGGTTACACTGTGAAGCTCAGACACATAACAAGTTTACATGGTGGGAATCACTTACAAAACAAGGTCACACTGCGTAAATTACTCACACAACAAGTTTACTCTGTGGGACACACTCACATATAGTTTAGAATATGTGTTTAACTAAGGAAGCATGGTTAAATTTTGGGACTCACATAATAAGGTCACACTGTGTAAATGACGCACAAATCAAGCTTACAGTGTGGAACTCACTCACCTAAAAAAGTTGCACTGAGGGACTCATTAATATAACATTTTCAATATCGAATTTAGCAAAATTACAAGGTTATACTGTGAAACTCAGACACATAACAGGTTTACATGGTGGGTATCACTCACAAAACAAGGTCACACTGTGTAATTTACTCACACAAGTTTACACTGTGGGACACACTAACATATAGTTTAGAATATGGGTTTCACTAAGTAAGCAAGGTCAAATTTTGAGACTCACATAATAAGGTGACACTGTGTAAATGACACGCAGAACAAGTTTACACTGTGCGACTCACTAACATGAAGTTTACAATATGGGATTCATAAGTGAACAAAATTATTATGTGCAACTCTCTCACATGACGTTTACACTGTGGAATTCACTCACCTAAAAAGGTTGCACTGAGGAACTCACTAACATAACTTTTTCAATATCGAATTTAGCAAAATTATAAGGTTACACTGTGAAACTCACTTACTACAGAACAAGTTTACATGGTGGGAATCACTCTTAAAACAAGGTCACACTGTGTAAATTACTCACACAACAAGTTTACACTGTGGGACACACTAACTTGAAGTTTACAATGTGGGATTCACTAAGTGAACAAAATTATACTGTGCAACTCTCTCACATGACAATGTTACAGTGTGGAACTGATTCACATAACACAGTTACACTGTGGAGCTGACTGACATAACAAGTATACACTGTGGGACTCACTCACCTAAAAAGGGTACACTGAGGAACTCTCTAACATCACATTTTCAATATCGAATTTAGGGTAATTAAAAGGTAACACTGTGAAACTCAGACACATAACAAATTTACACGGTGGGAATCTTACACATAACAATGTCACACTGTCAAACTCACTCTATACCAATGTTACACTCTGAGGCTCACTAACTAGACAGGCTGACACTGTGGAATTCACTTCCATAACATCGTCACACTTTGAAACTCTCTCATATTACAAGGTCAAATGGTGGGACACACTCACACTGTGGAACACACTCACCTAAAAAATTTGCACTGAGGAACTCACTAACATAACTTTTATAATATCGAATTTAGCAAAATTACAAGGTTACACTGTGAAACTCAGACACATAATAGGTTTACATGGTGGGAATCACTCACAAAACAAGGTCACACTGTGTAATTTACTCACACAAAAAGTTTACACTGTGGGACACACTAACATATAGTTTAGAATATGGGTTTAACTACGTAAGCAAGGTCAAGTTTTGAGACTCACATAATAAGGTGACACTGTAAATGACACACTGAACAAGTTTACACTGTGGGACTCACTAACATGAAGTTTACAATGTGGGATTCACTAAGTGAACAAAATTATACTGTGCAAATCTCTCACATGACAATGTTACAATGTGGAACTCACTCACATAACACAGTTACACTGAGGAACTCCCTAACATCACATTTTCAATCTCGAATTTAGAAAAAGTATAAGGTTGCGCTGTGAATCTCATGCATGTAACAAATTTTCACGATGGGGATCTCACACATAAGAATGTCACACTGTCGAACACACTCCATACCAATGATACACCCTGAGGCTCACTAACTAGACAGGTTGTCACTGTGGAATTCACTTCCATAACAATGTCAAACTTTCAAACTCACTCACACAAAAAGTTTACACTGTGGGAATCTCTCACATAATAAGGTCAATTTGTGGGACTCACATAATAAGGTCACACTGTGTAAATTAATCACATAACAAATTTACACTGTGGGACTCACTAACATAAAGTTTACAATATGGGATTCCTTAAGTACCCAAAATTATACTGTGGAACTCTCCAAAATAACACGGTTACACTGTGGAACACACTCACCTAAACATGTTTCATTGAGGAACTCACTAACATAACATATTCAATATCGAATTTAGCAAAATTACAAGGTTACACTGTGAAACTCTGACACATAACAACTCTACATGGAGGAAATCACTCACATAACAAGGTAACACTGTGTAAATTACTCACTCAACAAGTTTATGCTGTGGGACACACTAACATATAGTTTAGAATATGGGTTTCACTAAGGAAACAAGGTCAAATTTTGGGACTCACGTAATAAGGTCACACTGTGTAAATGACGCACAAATCAAGTTTACACTGTGGAACTCACTCACTTAAAAAAGTTGTAATGAGGAACTCACATAACTTTTTCAACATCGAATTTAGGAAAATTACAAGGTTACACTGTGAAACTCAGACACATAACAAGTTTACACGGTGGGAATCTCTCACACAACAAGGTCACACTGTGTAAATTACTCGCATAACAAATTTCCACTGTGGGACTCACTAACATAAACTTTACAATATGGGATTCCCTAAGTACCCAAAATTATACTGTGCAACTCTCTCACTTGACAAGTTTACACTGTGGAACTGACTCACATAATAAGGTCACACTGTGGGACTCACTCACCTAAAAAGATTACACTGAGGAACATCACATTTTCAATATCGAATTTAGCGAAATTAAAAGGTAACACTGTGAAACTCACTTACTACAGAACAAGTTTACACGGTGGGAATCTCACACATTACAATGTCACACAGTCAAACTCACTCTATTCCAATGTTACACTCTGAGGCTCAGTAACTAGATAGGCTGACACTGTGGAATTCACTTCCATAACATCATCACAATTTGAAACTCTCTCATATTACAAGGTCAAATCGTGGGACATACTCACACTGTGGAACACACTCACCTAAAATATTTGCACTGAGGAACACACTAACATAACTTTTATAATATCGAATTTAGCAAAATTATAAGGTTACACTGTGAAACTCAGACACATAACAAGTTTACATGGTGGGAATCACTCTCAAAACAAGGTCACACTGTGTAAATTACTCACACAACAAGTTTACTCTGTGGGACACACACACATATAGTTTAGAATATGTGTTTAACTAAGGAAGCAAGGTTAAATTTTGGGACTCACATAATAAGGTCACACTGTGTAAATGACGCACAAATCAAGTTTACACTGTGGAACTCACTCACCTAAAAAAGTTGCACTGAGGGACTCATTAATATAACATTTTCAATATCGAATTTAGCAAAATTACAAGGTTACACTGTAAAACTCAGACACATGACAAGTTTAAATGGTGGAAATCACTCACATAACAAGGTTACACTGTGTAAATTACTCACACTACAAGTTTACACTGTGGGACACACTAACATGTACTTTAGAATTTGGGTTTCACAAAGTAAACAAAATTATACTATGCAACTCTCTAACAAGACGTTTACACTATGGAACTCACTCACCTAAAAAGGTTACACTGAGGAACTCACTAACATGACATTTTCAACATCGAATATAGCAAAATTACAAGGTTACACTGTGAAACTCAGACACATAACAAATTTACATGGTGGGAATCACTCACAAAACAAGGTCACACTGTGGGACTCACTAACATGAAGTTTACAATATGGGATTCACTAAGTGAACAAAATTATACTGTGCATCTCTCTTACATGACAAGTTTACACTGTGGAATTCACTCACCTAAAAAAGTTGCACTGAAGAACTCACTAACATAACATTTTCAATATCGAATTTAGCGAAATTAAAAGGTAACACTCTGAAACTCACTTACTACATAACAAGTTGACACAGTGGGAATCTCACACATAACAATGTCACCCTGTCAAACTCACTCTATACCATTGTTACACCCTGAAGCTCACTAACTAGACGGGTTGACACTGTGAAATTCACTTACATAACAACGTCACACTTTCAAATTCTCTCATATAACAAGGTCAAATGGTGGGACTCACTCACACTGTGGATCACTCTCACCTAAAAAAGTTTCACTGAGGAACTCACTGACATAACATTTTCAATATCGAATTTAGCAAGATTACAAGGTTACACAGTGAAACTCAGACACATAACAAGTTCATATGGTGGGAATCACTGACATAACAAGGTCACACTGTGTAAATTACTCACCTAAAAAGGTTACACTTAGGAACTCACTAACATAATATTTTCAATATTGAATTTAGCGAAAATACAAGGTTACACTGTGAAACTCACCCACATAACAAGTTTACACTGTGGGAATCTCACACATAACAATGTCACACTGTCGAACACACTCCATACCAATGTTACACCCTGATACTATCTAAGTAGAAAGGTTGACACTATGGAAATCACTTCGATAACAATGTCACACTTTCAAACTCACTCACATAACAAGTTTACACGGTGGAACTCACTCACCTAAAAAAGTTCCACTGTGGAAATCACGAACAAACATTTTCAATATCGAATTTAGCAAAATTACAAGATTACACTGTGAAACTCAGACACATAACAAGTTTACATGGCGGGAACACTCACAAAACAAGGTCACACTGTGTAAATTACATAACAAGTTTACACTGTGGGACACACTAACATATAGTTTAGAATATGGGTTTCACAAAGTAAACAAATTTATACTGTGCATCTCTCTCACATGACGGTTACACTGTGGAACTCACTCACCTAAAAAATTTGCACTGAGGTACTCACGAACAAACAATATCGAATTTTGCAAAATTTCAAGGTTACACAGTGAAACTCAGACACATTACAAGTTTACATGGTGGGAATCACTCACATAATAAGGTCACACTGTCTAAATTGCTCACACAACAAGTTTACACTGTGGGACACACTAACATATAGTTTAGAATATGGGTTTCACAAAGTAAACAAAATTATACTGTGCATTTCTCTTACATGACGTTTACACTGTGGAAATGACTCACATAACACGGTTACAAAGTGGAACTCACTCACCTAAAAAGGTTACACTGAGGAACTGACTAACATAACATTTTCAATATCGAATTAAGCAAAATTACAAGGTTACACCTTTAAACTCAGACACATAACAAGTTTACATGGTGGGAATCACTCACACAACAAGGTTACACTGAGGAACTCACTAACATCACATTTTCAATATCGAATTTAGCGAAATTAAAAGGTAACACTGTGAAACTCACTTACTAAAGAAAAAGTTTACACGGTGGGAATCTCACACGTTACAATGTCACACAGTCAAACTCACTCTATACCAATGTTACACTCTGAGGCTCACTAACTAGACAGGTTGACACTGTGGAATTCACTTCCATAACAACGTCTCACTTTAAAACTCTCTCATATTACAAGGTCAAATGGTGGGACTCACACTCACTGTGGAACACACTCACCTAAAAAGGGTACACTGAGGAACTCACATAACTTTTTCAACATCGAATGGAGCAAAATTACAAGGGTACACTGTGAAACTCAGACACATAACAAGTTTACATGGTGGGAATCACTCTCAAAACAAGATCACTCTGTGTAAATTACTCACACAACAAGTTTACACTGTGGGACACACTCACATATAGTTTAGAATATGTGTTTAACTAAGGAACCAAGGTTAAATTTTGGGACTCACATAATAAGGTCACACTGCGTAAATGACGCACAAATCAAGTTTACACTGTGGAACTCACTCACCTAAAAAAGTTGCACTGATGGACTCATTAATATAACATTTTCAATATCGAATTTAGCAAAATTACAAGGTTACACTGTGAAACTCAGACAAATAACAAATTTACACGGTGGGAATCTCACACATAACAATGTCACACTGTCAAACTCACTCTATACCAATGTTACACTCTGAGGCTCACTAACTAGACAGGCTGACACTGTGGAATTCACTTCCATAACATCGTCACACTTTGAAACTCTCTCATATTACAAGGTCAAATGGAGGGACACACTCACACTGTGGAACACACTCACCTAAAAAATTTGCACTGAGGAACTCACTAACATAACTTTTATAATATCGAATTTCGCAAAATTACAAGGTTACACTGTGAAACTCAGACAAATAACAAATTTACACGGTGGGAATCTCACACATAACAATGTCACACTGTCAAATTCACTCTACACCAATGTTACACTCTGAGGCTCACTAACTAGACAGGCTGACACTGTGGAATTCACTTCCATAATATCATCACACTTTGAAACCCTCTCATATTACAAGGTCAAATGGAGGGACACACTCACACTGTGGAACACACTCACCTAAAAAATTTGCACTGAGGAACTCACTAACATAACTTTTATAATATGAAATTTAGCAAAATTACAAGGTAACACTGTGAAACTCAGACACATAACAAGTTTACATGGTGGGAATCACTCTGAAAACAAGCTCTCACTGTGTAAATTACTCAGACAACAAGTTTACACTGTGGAACACACTCACATATAGTTTAGAATATGTGTTTAACTAAGAAAACAAGGTTAAATTTTGGGACTCACATAATAAGATCACACTGCGTAAATGACGCACAAATCAAGTTTACACTGTGGAACTCACTCACCTAAAAAATTTGCACTGATGGACTCATTAATATAACATTTTCAATATCGAATTTAGCAAAATTACTATATTACGCTGTGAAACTCAGACAAATAACAAATTTACACGGTGGGAATCTCACAGATAACAATGTCACACTGTCAAACTCACTCTATACCAATGTTACACTCTAAGGCTCACTAACTAGACAGGCTGACACTGTGGAATTAACTTCCATAACATCGTCACACTTTGAAACTCTCTCATATTACAAGGTCAAATGGAGGGACACACTCACACTGTGGAACGCACTCACCTAAAAATTTGCACTGAGGAACTCACTAACATAACTTTTTCAATATCGAATTTAGCAAAATTACAAGGTTACACTGTGAAACTCAGACACATAACAAGTTTACATGGTGGGAATCACTCTCAAAACAAGGTCACACTGTGTAAATTGCTCACACAACAAGTTTACACTGTGGGACACACTCACATATAGTTTAGAATATGTGTTTAACTAAGGAAGCTAGATTAAATTTTGGGACTCACATAATAAGGTCACACTGTGGAAATGACGCGCAAATCAAGTTTACACTGTGGAACTCACTCACCTAAAAAAGTTGCACTGAGGGACTCATTAATATAACATTTTCAATGTCGAATTTAGCAAAATTACAAGGTTACACTGTTAAACTCAGACACATAACAAGTTTACACCGTGGGAATCTCTCACACAACAAGGTTAAATATTGGGACAAACATAATAAGGTCACACTGTGGAACTCACTCACCTAAAAAGGTTACACTGAGGAACTCACTAACATCACATTTTCAATATCAAATTTAGCGAAATTAAAAGGTTACACTGTGAAACTCACTTACTACTGAACAAGTTTACACGGTGGGAATCACTCACAAAACAAGGTCACACTGTGTAAATTACTCACACAACAAGCTTACACAGTGGGACACACTAACATGAAGTTTACAATGTGGGATTCACTAAGTGAACAAAATTATACTGTGCAACTCTCTCACATGACAATGTTACAGTGTGGAACTGATTCACATAACACAGTTACAATGTGGAGCTGACTGACATAACAAGTATACACTGTGGGAAACACTCACCTAAAAAGGGTACACTGAGGAACTCCCTAACATCACATTTTCAATATCGAATTTAGGGAAATTAAAAGGTAACACTGTGAAACTCAGACACATAACAACTTTACACGGTGGGAATCTTACACATAATGTCACACTGTCAAACTCACTCTATACCAATGTTACACTCTGAGGCTCACTAACTAGACAGGTTGTCACTGTGGAATTCACTTCCATAACAATGTCAAACTTTCAAACTCACTCACACAAAAAGTTTACACTGTGGGAATCTCTCACATAATAAGGTCAATTTGTGGGACTCACATGATAAGGTCAATTTGTGGGACTCACATAATAAGGTCACACTGTGTAAATTAATCACATAACAAATTTACACTGTGGGACTCACTAACATAAAGTTTACAATATGGGATTCCTTAAGTACCCAAAATTATACTGTGGAACTCTCCAAAATAACACGGTTACACTGTGGAACACACTCACCTAAACATGTTTCATTGAGGAACTCACTAACATAACATATTCAATATCGAATTTAGCAAAATTACAAGGTTACACTGTGAAACTCTGACACATAACAACTCTACATGGAGGAAATCACTCACATAACAAGGTCACACTGTGTAAATTACTCACTCAACAAGTTTATGCTGTGGGACACACTAACATATAGTTTAGAATATGGGTTTCACTAAGGAAACAAGGTCAAATTTTGGGACTCACGTAATAAGGTCACACTGTGTAAATGACGCACAAATCAAGTTTACACTGTGGAACTCACTCACTTAAAAAAGTTGTAATGAGGAACTCACATAACTTTTTCAACATCGAATTTAGGAAAATTACAAGGTTACACTGTGAAACTCAGACACATAACAAGTTTACACGGTGGGAATCTCTCACACAACAAGGTCACACTGTGTAAATTACTCGCATAACAAATTTCCACTGTGGGACTCACTAACATAAACTTTACAATATGGGATTCCCTAAGTACCCAAAATTATACTGTGCAACTCTCTCACTTGACAAGTTTACACTGTGGAACTGACTCACATAATAAGGTCACACTGTGGGACTCACTCACCTAAAAAGATTACACTGAGGAACATCACATTTTCAATATCGAATTTAGCGAAATTAAAAGGTAACACTGTGAAACTCACTTACTACAGAACAAGTTTACACGGTGGGAATCTCACACATTACAATGTCACACAGTCAAACTCACTCTATTCCAATGTTACACTCTGAGGCTCAGTAACTAGATAGGCTGACACTGTGGAATTCACTTCCATAACATCATCACAATTTGAAACTCTCTCATATTACAAGGTCAAATCGTGGGACATACTCACACTGTGGAACACACTCACCTAAAATATTTGCACTGAGGAACACACTAACATAACTTTTATAATATCGAATTTAGCAAAATTATAAGGTTACACTGTGAAACTCAGACACATAACAAGTTTACATGGTGGGAATCACTCTCAAAACAAGGTCACACTGTGTAAATTACTCACACAACAAGTTTACTCTGTGGGACACACACACATATAGTTTAGAATATGTGTTTAACTAAGGAAGCAAGGTTAAATTTTGGGACTCACATAATAAGGTCACACTGTGTAAATGACGCACAAATCAAGTTTACACTGTGGAACTCACTCACCTAAAAAAGTTGCACTGAGGGACTCATTAATATAACATTTTCAATATCGAATTTAGCAAAATTACAAGGTTACACTGTAAAACTCAGACACATGACAAGTTTAAATGGTGGAAATCACTCACATAACAAGGTTACACTGTGTAAATTACTCACACTACAAGTTTACACTGTGGGACACACTAACATGTACTTTAGAATTTGGGTTTCACAAAGTAAACAAAATTATACTATGCAACTCTCTAACAAGACGTTTACACTATGGAACTCACTCACCTAAAAAGGTTACACTGAGGAACTCACTAACATGACATTTTCAACATCGAATATAGCAAAATTACAAGGTTACACTGTGAAACTCAGACACATAACAAATTTACATGGTGGGAATCACTCACAAAACAAGGTCACACTGTGGGACTCACTAACATGAAGTTTACAATATGGGATTCACTAAGTGAACAAAATTATACTGTGCATCTCTCTTACATGACAAGTTTACACTGTGGAATTCACTCACCTAAAAAAGTTGCACTGAAGAACTCACTAACATAACATTTTCAATATCGAATTTAGCGAAATTAAAAGGTAACACTCTGAAACTCACTTACTACATAACAAGTTGACACAGTGGGAATCTCACACATAACAATGTCACCCTGTCAAACTCACTCTATACCATTGTTACACCCTGAGGCTCACTAACTAGACGGGTTGACACTGTGAAATTCACTTACATAACAACGTCACACTTTCAAATTCTCTCATATAACAAGGTCAAATGGTGGGACTCACTCACACTGTGGATCACTCTCACCTAAAAAAGTTTCACTGAGGAACTCACTGACATAACATTTTCAATATCGAATTTAGCAAAATTACAAGGTTACACAGTGAAACTCAGACACATAACAAGTTCATATGGTGGGAATCACTGACATAACAAGGTCACACTGTGTAAATTACTCACCTAAAAAGGTTACACTTAGGAACTCACTAACATAATATTTTCAATATTGAATTTAGCGAAAATACAAGGTTACACTGTGAAACTCACCCACATAACAAGTTTACACTGTGGGAATCTCACACATAACAATGTCACACTGTCGAACACACTCCATACCAATGTTACACCCTGATACTATCTAAGTAGAAAGGTTGACACTATGGAAATCACTTCGATAACAATGTCACACTTTCAAACTCACTCACATAACAAGTTTACACGGTGGAACTCACTCACCTAAAAAAGTTCCACTGTGGAAATCACGAACAAACATTTTCAACATCGAATTTAGCAAAATTACAAGATTACACTGTGAAACTCAGACACATAACAAGTTTACATGGCGGGAACACTCACAAAACAAGGTCACACTGTGTAAATTACATAACAAGTTTACACTGTGGGACACACTAACATATAGTTTAGAATATGGGTTTCACAAAGTAAACAAATTTATACTGTGCATCTCTCTCACATGACGGTTACACTGTGGAACTCACTCACCTAAAAAATTTGCACTGAGGTACTCACGAACAAACAATATCGAATTTTGCAAAATTTCAAGGTTACACAGTGAAACTCAGACACATTACAAGTTTACATGGTGGGAATCACTCACATAATAAGGTCACACTGTCTAAATTGCTCACACAACAAGTTTACACTGTGGGACACACTAACATATAGTTTAGAATATGGGTTTCACAAAGTAAACAAAATTATACTGTGCATTTCTCTTACATGACGTTTACACTGTGGAAATGACTCACATAACACGGTTACAAAGTGGAACTCACTCACCTAAAAAGGTTACACTGAGGAACTGACTAACATAACATTTTCAATATCGAATTAAGCAAAATTACAAGGTTACACCTTTAAACTCAGACACATAACAAGTTTACATGGTGGGAATCACTCACACAACAAGGTTACACTGAGGAACTCACTAACATCACATTTTCAATATCGAATTTAGCGAAATTAAAAGGTAACACTGTGAAACTCACTTACTAAAGAAAAAGTTTACACGGTGGGAATCTCACACGTTACAATGTCACACAGTCAAACTCACTCTATACCAATGTTACACTCTGAGGCTCACTAACTAGACAGGTTGACACTGTGGAATTCACTTCCATAACAACGTCTCACTTTAAAACTCTCTCATATTACAAGGTCAAATGGTGGGACTCACACTCACTGTGGAACACACTCACCTAAAAAGGGTACACTGAGGAACTCACATAACTTTTTCAACATCGAATGGAGCAAAATTACAAGGGTACACTGTGAAACTCAGACACATAACAAGTTTACATGGTGGGAATCACTCTCAAAACAAGATCACTCTGTGTAAATTACTCACACAACAAGTTTACACTGTGGGACACACTCACATATAGTTTAGAATATGTGTTTAACTAAGGAACCAAGGTTAAATTTTGGGACTCACATAATAAGGTCACACTGCGTAAATGACGCACAAATCAAGTTTACACTGTGGAACTCACTCACCTAAAAAAGTTGCACTGATGGACTCATTAATATAACATTTTCAATATCGAATTTAGCAAAATTACAAGGTTACACTGTGAAACTCAGACAAATAACAAATTTACACGGTGGGAATCTCACACATAACAATGTCACACTGTCAAACTCACTCTATACCAATGTTACACTCTGAGGCTCACTAACTAGACAGGCTGACACTGTGGAATTCACTTCCATAACATCGTCACACTTTGAAACTCTCTCATATTACAAGGTCAAATGGAGGGACACACTCACACTGTGGAACACACTCACCTAAAAAATTTGCACTGAGGAACTCACTAACATAACTTTTATAATATCGAATTTCGCAAAATTACAAGGTTACACTGTGAAACTCAGACAAATAACAAATTTACACGGTGGGAATCTCACACATAACAATGTCACACTGTCAAATTCACTCTACACCAATGTTACACTCTGAGGCTCACTAACTAGACAGGCTGACACTGTGGAATTCACTTCCATAATATCATCACACTTTGAAACCCTCTCATATTACAAGGTCAAATGGAGGGACACACTCACACTGTGGAACACACTCACCTAAAAAATTTGCACTGAGGAACTCACTAACATAACTTTTATAATATGAAATTTAGCAAAATTACAAGGTAACACTGTGAAACTCAGACACATAACAAGTTTACATGGTGGGAATCACTCTGAAAACAAGCTCTCACTGTGTAAATTACTCAGACAACAAGTTTACACTGTGGAACACACTCACATATAGTTTAGAATATGTGTTTAACTAAGAAAACAAGGTTAAATTTTGGGACTCACATAATAAGATCACACTGCGTAAATGACGCACAAATCAAGTTTACACTGTGGAACTCACTCACCTAAAAAATTTGCACTGATGGACTCATTAATATAACATTTTCAATATCGAATTTAGCAAAATTACTATATTACGCTGTGAAACTCAGACAAATAACAAATTTACACGGTGGGAATCTCACAGATAACAATGTCACACTGTCAAACTCACTCTATACCAATGTTACACTCTAAGGCTCACTAACTAGACAGGCTGACACTGTGGAATTAACTTCCATAACATCGTCACACTTTGAAACTCTCTCATATTACAAGGTCAAATGGAGGGACACACTCACACTGTGGAACGCACTCACCTAAAAATTTGCACTGAGGAACTCACTAACATAACTTTTTCAATATCGAATTTAGCAAAATTACAAGGTTACACTGTGAAACTCAGACACATAACAAGTTTACATGGTGGGAATCACTCTCAAAACAAGGTCACTCTGTGTAAATTGCTCACACAACAAGTTTACACTGTGGGACACACTCACATATAGTTTAGAATATGTGTTTAACTAAGGAAGCTAGATTAAATTTTGGGACTCACATAATAAGGTCACACTGTGGAAATGACGCGCAAATCAAGTTTACACTGTGGAACTCACTCACCTAAAAAAGTTGCACTGAGGGACTCATTAATATAACATTTTCAATGTCGAATTTAGCAAAATTACAAGGTTACACTGTTAAACTCAGACACATAACAAGTTTACACCGTGGGAATCTCTCACACAACAAGGTTAAATATTGGGACAAACATAATAAGGTCACACTGTGGAACTCACTCACCTAAAAAGGTTACACTGAGGAACTCACTAACATCACATTTTCAATATCAAATTTAGCGAAATTAAAAGGTTACACTGTGAAACTCACTTACTACTGAACAAGTTTACACGGTGGGAATCACTCACAAAACAAGGTCACACTGTGTAAATTACTCACACAACAAGCTTACACAGTGGGACACACTAACATGAAGTTTACAATGTGGGATTCACTAAGTGAACAAAATTATACTGTGCAACTCTCTCACATGACAATGTTACAGTGTGGAACTGATTCACATAACACAGTTACAATGTGGAGCTGACTGACATAACAAGTATACACTGTGGGAAACACTCACCTAAAAAGGGTACACTGAGGAACTCCCTAACATCACATTTTCAATATCGAATTTAGGGAAATTAAAAGGTAACACTGTGAAACTCAGACACATAACAAATTTACACGGTGGGAATCTTACACATAATGTCACACTGTCAAACTCACTCTATACCAATGTTACACTCTGAGGCTCACTAACTAGACAGGTTGTCACTGTGGAATTCACTTCCATAACAATGTCAAACTTTCAAACTCACTCACACAAAAAGTTTACACTGTGGGAATCTCTCACATAATAAGGTCAATTTGTGGGACTCACATGATAAGGTCAATTTGTGGGACTCACATAATAAGGTCACACTGTGTAAATTAATCACATAACAAATTTACACTGTGGGACTCACTAACATAAAGTTTACAATATGGGATTCCTTAAGTACCCAAAATTATACTGTGGAACTCTCCAAAATAACACGGTTACACTGTGGAACACACTCACCTAAACATGTTTCATTGAGGAACTCACTAACATAACATATTCAATATCGAATTTAGCAAAATTACAAGGTTACACTGTGAAACTCTGACACATAACAACTCTACATGGAGGAAATCACTCACATAACAAGGTCACACTGTGTAAATTACTCACTCAACAAGTTTATGCTGTGGGACACACTAACATATAGTTTAGAATATGGGTTTCACTAAGGAAACAAGGTCAAATTTTGGGACTCACGTAATAAGGTCACACTGTGTAAATGACGCACAAATCAAGTTTACACTGTGGAACTCACTCACTTAAAAAAGTTGTAATGAGGAACTCACATAACTTTTTCAACATCGAATTTAGGAAAATTACAAGGTTACACTGTGAAACTCAGACACATAACAAGTTTACACGGTGGGAATCTCTCACACAACAAGGTCACACTGTGTAAATTACTCGCATAACAAATTTCCACTGTGGGACTCACTAACATAAACTTTACAATATGGGATTCCCTAAGTACCCAAAATTATACTGTGCAACTCTCTCACTTGACAAGTTTACACTGTGGAACTGACTCACATAATAAGGTCACACTGTGGGACTCACTCACCTAAAAAGATTACACTGAGGAACATCACATTTTCAATATCGAATTTAACGAAATTAAAAGGTAACACTGTGAAACTCACTTACTACAGAACAAGTTTACACGGTGGGAATCTCACACATTACAAAGTCACACAGTCAAACTCACTCTATTCCAATGTTACACTCTGAGGCTCAGTAACTAGATAGGCTGACACTGTGGAATTCACTTCCATAACATCATCACAATTTGAAACTCTCTCATATTACAAGGTCAAATCGTGGGACATACTCACACTGTGGAACACACTCACCTAAAATATTTGCACTGAGGAACACACTAACATAACTTTTATAATATCGAATTTAGCAAAATTATAAGGTTACACTGTGAAACTCAGACACATAACAAGTTTACATGGTGGGAATCACTCTCAAAACAAGGTCACACTGTGTAAATTACTCACACAACAAGTTTACTCTGTGGGACACACACACATATAGTTTAGAATATGTGTTTAACTAAGGAAGCAAGGTTAAATTTTGGGACTCACATAATAAGGTCACACTGTGTAAATGACGCACAAATCAAGTTTACACTGTGGAACTCACTCACCTAAAAAAGTTGCACTGAGGGACTCATTAATATAACATTTTCAATATCGAATTTAGCAAAATTACAAGGTTACACTGTAAAACTCAGACACATGACAAGTTTAAATGGTGGAAATCACTCACATAACAAGGTTACACTGTGTAAATTACTCACACTACAAGTTTACACTGTGGGACACACTAACATGTACTTTAGAATTTGGGTTTCACAAAGTAAACAAAATTATACTATGCAACTCTCTAACAAGACGTTTACACTATGGAACTCACTCACCTAAAAAGGTTACACTGAGGAACTCACTAACATGACATTTTCAACATCGAATATAGCAAAATTACAAGGTTACACTGTGAAACTCAGACACATAACAAATTTACATGGTGGGAATCACTCACAAAACAAGGTCACACTGTGGGACTCACTAACATGAAGTTTACAATATGGGATTCACTAAGTGAACAAAATTATACTGTGCATCTCTCTTACATGACAAGTTTACACTGTGGAATTCACTCACCTAAAAAAGTTGCACTGAAGAACTCACTAACATAACATTTTCAATATCGAATTTAGCGAAATTAAAAGGTAACACTCTGAAACTCACTTACTACATAACAAGTTGACACAGTGGGAATCTCACACATAACAATGTCACCCTGTCAAACTCACTCTATACCATTGTTACACCCTGAGGCTCACTAACTAGACGGGTTGACACTGTGAAATTCACTTACATAACAACGTCACACTTTCAAATTCTCTCATATAACAAGGTCAAATGGTGGGACTCACTCACACTGTGGATCACTCTCACCTAAAAAAGTTTCACTGAGGAACTCACTGACATAACATTTTCAATATCGAATTTAGCAAAATTACAAGGTTACACAGTGAAACTCAGACACATAACAAGTTCATATGGTGGGAATCACTGACATAACAAGGTCACACTGTGTAAATTACTCACCTAAAAAGGTTACACTTAGGAACTCACTAACATAATATTTTCAATATTGAATTTAGCGAAAATACAAGGTTACACTGTGAAACTCACCCACATAACAAGTTTACACTGTGGGAATCTCACACATAACAATGTCACACTGTCGAACACACTCCATACCAATGTTACACCCTGATACTATCTAAGTAGAAAGGTTGACACTATGGAAATCACTTCGATAACAATGTCACACTTTCAAACTCACTCACATAACAAGTTTACACGGTGGAACTCACTCACCTAAAAAAGTTCCACTGTGGAAATCACGAACAAACATTTTCAATATCGAATTTAGCAAAATTACAAGATTACACTGTGAAACTCAGACACATAACAAGTTTACATGGCGGGAACACTCACAAAACAAGGTCACACTGTGTAAATTACATAACAAGTTTACACTGTGGGACACACTAACATATAGTTTAGAATATGGGTTTCACAAAGTAAACAAATTTATACTGTGCATCTCTCTCACATGACGGTTACACTGTGGAACTCACTCACCTAAAAAATTTGCACTGAGGTACTCACGAACAAACAATATCGAATTTTGCAAAATTTCAAGGTTACACAGTGAAACTCAGACACATTACAAGTTTACATGGTGGGAATCACTCACATAATAAGGTCACACTGTCTAAATTGCTCACACAACAAGTTTACACTGTGGGACACACTAACATATAGTTTAGAATATGGGTTTCACAAAGTAAACAAAATTATACTGTGCATTTCTCTTACATGACGTTTACACTGTGGAAATGACTCACATAACACGGTTACAAAGTGGAACTCACTCACCTAAAAAGGTTACACTGAGGAACTGACTAACATAACATTTTCAATATCGAATTAAGCAAAATTACAAGGTTACACCTTTAAACTCAGACACATAACAAGTTTACATGGTGGGAATCACTCACACAACAAGGTTACACTGAGGAACTCACTAACATCACATTTTCAATATCGAATTTAGCGAAATTAAAAGGTAACACTGTGAAACTCACTTACTAAAGAAAAAGTTTACACGGTGGGAATCTCACACGTTACAATGTCACACAGTCAAACTCACTCTATACCAATGTTACACTCTGAGGCTCACTAACTAGACAGGTTGACACTGTGGAATTCACTTCCATAACAACGTCTCACTTTAAAACTCTCTCATATTACAAGGTCAAATGGTGGGACTCACACTCACTGTGGAACACACTCACCTAAAAAGGGTACACTGAGGAACTCACATAACTTTTTCAACATCGAATGGAGCAAAATTACAAGGGTACACTGTGAAACTCAGACACATAACAAGTTTACATGGTGGGAATCACTCTCAAAACAAGATCACTCTGTGTAAATTACTCACACAACAAGTTTACACTGTGGGACACACTCACATATAGTTTAGAATATGTGTTTAACTAAGGAACCAAGGTTAAATTTTGGGACTCACATAATAAGGTCACACTGCGTAAATGACGCACAAATCAAGTTTACACTGTGGAACTCACTCACCTAAAAAAGTTGCACTGATGGACTCATTAATATAACATTTTCAATATCGAATTTAGCAAAATTACAAGGTTACACTGTGAAACTCAGACAAATAACAAATTTACACGGTGGGAATCTCACACATAACAATGTCACACTGTCAAACTCACTCTATACCAATGTTACACTCTGAGGCTCACTAACTAGACAGGCTGACACTGTGGAATTCACTTCCATAACATCGTCACACTTTGAAACTCTCTCATATTACAAGGTCAAATGGAGGGACACACTCACACTGTGGAACACACTCACCTAAAAAATTTGCACTGAGGAACTCACTAACATAACTTTTATAATATCGAATTTCGCAAAATTACAAGGTTACACTGTGAAACTCAGACACATAATAGGTTTACATGGTGGGAATCACTCACAAAACAAGGTCACACTGTGTAATTTACTCACACAAAAAGTTTACACTGTGGGACACACTAACATATAGTTTAGAATATGGGTTTAACTACGTAAGCAAGGTCAAGTTTTGAGACTCACATAATAAGGTGACACTGTAAATGACACACTGAACAAGTTTACACTGTGGGACTCACTAACATGAAGTTTACAATGTGGGATTCACTAAGTGAACAAAATTATACTGTGCAAATCTCTCACATGACAATGTTACAATGTGGAACTCACTCACATAACACAGTTACACTGAGGAACTCCCTAACATCACATTTTCAATCTCGAATTTAGAAAAAGTATAAGGTTGCACTGTGAATCTCATGCATGTAACAAATTTTCACGATGGGGATCTCACACATAAGAATGTCACACTGTCGAACACACTCCATACCAATGATACACCCTGAGGCTCACTAACTAGACAGGTTGTCACTGTGGAATTCACTTCCATAACAATGTCAAACTTTCAAACTCACTCACACAAAAAGTTTACACTGTGGGAATCTCTCACATAATAAGGTCAATTTGTGGGACTCACATAATAAGGTCACACTGTGTAAATTAATCACATAACAAATTTACACTGTGGGACTCACTAACATAAAGTTTACAATATGGGATTCCTTAAGTACCCAAAATTATACTGTGGAACTCTCCAAAATAACACGGTTACACTGTGGAACACACTCACCTAAACATGTTTCATTGAGGAACTCACTAACATAACATATTCAATATCGAATTTAGCAAAATTACAAGGTTACACTGTGAAACTCTGACACATAACAACTCTACATGGAGGAAATCACTCACATAACAAGGTAACACTGTGTAAATTACTCACTCAACAAGTTTATGCTGTGGGACACACTAACATATAGTTTAGAATATGGGTTTCACTAAGGAAACAAGGTCAAATTTTGGGACTCACGTAATAAGGTCACACTGTGTAAATGACGCACAAATCAAGTTTACACTGTGGAACTCACTCACTTAAAAAAGTTGTAATGAGGAACTCACATAACTTTTTCAACATCGAATTTAGGAAAATTACAAGGTTACACTGTGAAACTCAGACACATAACAAGTTTACACGGTGGGAATCTCTCACACAACAAGGTCACACTGTGTAAATTACTCGCATAACAAATTTCCACTGTGGGACTCACTAACATAAAGTTTACAATATGGGATTCCTTAAGTACCCAAAATTATACTGTGGAACTCTCCAAAATAACACGGTTACACTGTGGAACACACTCACCTAAACATGTTTCATTGAGGAACTCACTAACATAACATATTCAATATCGAATTTAGCAAAATTACAAGGTTACACTGTGAAACTCTGACACATAACAACTCTACATGGAGGAAATCACTCACATAACAAGGTAACACTGTGTAAATTACTCACTCAACAAGTTTATGCTGTGGGACACACTAACATATAGTTTAGAATATGGGTTTCACTAAGGAAACAAGGTCAAATTTTGGGACTCACGTAATAAGGTCACACTGTGTAAATGACGCACAAATCAAGTTTACACTGTGGAACTCACTCACTTAAAAAAGTTGTAATGAGGAACTCACATAACTTTTTCAACATCGAATTTAGGAAAATTACAAGGTTACACTGTGAAACTCAGACACATAACAAGTTTACACGGTGGGAATCTCTCACACAACAAGGTCACACTGTGTAAATTACTCGCATAACAAATTTCCACTGTGGGACTCACTAACATAAACTTTACAATATGGGATTCCCTAAGTACCCAAAATTATACTGTGCAACTCTCTCACTTGACAAGTTTACACTGTGGAACTGACTCACATAATAAGGTCACACTGTGGGACTCACTCACCTAAAAAGATTACACTGAGGAACATCACATTTTCAATATCGAATTTAGCGAAATTAAAAGGTAACACTGTGAAACTCACTTACTACAGAACAAGTTTACACGGTGGGAATCTCACACATTACAATGTCACACAGTCAAACTCACTCTATTCCAATGTTACACTCTGAGGCTCAGTAACTAGATAGGCTGACACTGTGGAATTCACTTCCATAACATCATCACAATTTGAAACTCTCTCATATTACAAGGTCAAATCGTGGGACATACTCACACTGTGGAACACACTCACCTAAAATATTTGCACTGAGGAACACACTAACATAACTTTTATAATATCGAATTTAGCAAAATTATAAGGTTACACTGTGAAACTCAGACACATAACAAGTTTACATGGTGGGAATCACTCTCAAAACAAGGTCACACTGTGTAAATTACTCACACAACAAGTTTACTCTGTGGGACACACACACATATAGTTTAGAATATGTGTTTAACTAAGGAAGCAAGGTTAAATTTTGGGACTCACATAATAAGGTCACACTGTGTAAATGACGCACAAATCAAGTTTACACTGTGGAACTCACTCACCTAAAAAAGTTGCACTGAGGGACTCATTAATATAACATTTTCAATATCGAATTTAGCAAAATTACAAGGTTACACTGTAAAACTCAGACACATGACAAGTTTAAATGGTGGAAATCACTCACATAACAAGGTTACACTGTGTAAATTACTCACACTACAAGTTTACACTGTGGGACACACTAACATGTACTTTAGAATTTGGGTTTCACAAAGTAAACAAAATTATACTATGCAACTCTCTAACAAGACGTTTACACTATGGAACTCACTCACCTAAAAAGGTTACACTGAGGAACTCACTAACATGACATTTTCAACATCGAATATAGCAAAATTACAAGGTTACACTGTGAAACTCAGACACATAACAAATTTACATGGTGGGAATCACTCACAAAACAAGGTCACACTGTGGGACTCACTAACATGAAGTTTACAATATGGGATTCACTAAGTGAACAAAATTATACTGTGCATCTCTCTTACATGACAAGTTTACACTGTGGAATTCACTCACCTAAAAAAGTTGCACTGAAGAACTCACTAACATAACATTTTCAATATCGAATTTAGCGAAATTAAAAGGTAACACTCTGAAACTCACTTACTACATAACAAGTTGACACAGTGGGAATCTCACACATAACAATGTCACCCTGTCAAACTCACTCTATACCATTGTTACACCCTGAGGCTCACTAACTAGACGGGTTGACACTGTGAAATTCACTTACATAACAACGTCACACTTTCAAATTCTCTCATATAACAAGGTCAAATGGTGGGACTCACTCACACTGTGGATCACTCTCACCTAAAAAAGTTTCACTGAGGAACTCACTGACATAACATTTTCAATATCGAATTTAGCAAAATTACAAGGTTACACAGTGAAACTCAGACACATAACAAGTTCATATGGTGGGAATCACTGACATAACAAGGTCACACTGTGTAAATTACTCACCTAAAAAGGTTACACTTAGGAACTCACTAACATAATATTTTCAATATTGAATTTAGCGAAAATACAAGGTTACACTGTGAAACTCACCCACATAACAAGTTTACACTGTGGGAATCTCACACATAACAATGTCACACTGTCGAACACACTCCATACCAATGTTACACCCTGATACTATCTAAGTAGAAAGGTTGACACTATGGAAATCACTTCGATAACAATGTCACACTTTCAAACTCACTCACATAACAAGTTTACACGGTGGAACTCACTCACCTAAAAAAGTTCCACTGTGGAAATCACGAACAAACATTTTCAATATCGAATTTAGCAAAATTACAAGATTACACTGTGAAACTCAGACACATAACAAGTTTACATGGCGGGAACACTCACAAAACAAGGTCACACTGTGTAAATTACATAACAAGTTTACACTGTGGGACACACTAACATATAGTTTAGAATATGGGTTTCACAAAGTAAACAAATTTATACTGTGCATCTCTCTCACATGACGGTTACACTGTGGAACTCACTCACCTAAAAAATTTGCACTGAGGTACTCACGAACAAACAATATCGAATTTTGCAAAATTTCAAGGTTACACAGTGAAACTCAGACACATTACAAGTTTACATGGTGGGAATCACTCACATAATAAGGTCACACTGTGTAAATTACTCACACAACAAGTTTACTCTGTGGGACACACTAACATATAGTTTGGAATATGGGTTTCACAAAGTAAACAAAATTATACTGTGCATTTCTCTTACATGACGTTTACACTGTGGAAATGACTCACATAACACGGTTACAAAGTGGAACTCACTCACCTAAAAAGGTTACACTGAGGAACTGACTAACATAACATTTTCAATATCGAATTAAGCAAAATTACAAGGTTACACCTTTAAACTCAGACACATAACAAGTTTACATGGTGGGAATCACTCACACAACAAGGTTACACTGAGGAACTCACTAACATCACATTTTCAATATCGAATTTAGCGAAATTAAAAGGTAACACTGTGAAACTCACTTACTAAAGAAAAAGTTTACACGGTGGGAATCTCACACGTTACAATGTCACACAGTCAAACTCACTCTATACCAATGTTACACTCTGAGGCTCACTAACTAGACAGGTTGACACTGTGGAATTCACTTCCATAACAACGTCTCACTTTAAAACTCTCTCATATTACAAGGTCAAATGGTGGGACTCACACTCACTGTGGAACACACTCACCTAAAAAGGGTACACTGAGGAACTCACATAACTTTTTCAACATCGAATGGAGCAAAATTACAAGGGTACACTGTGAAACTCAGACACATAACAAGTTTACATGGTGGGAATCACTCTCAAAACAAGATCACTCTGTGTAAATTACTCACACAACAAGTTTACACTGTGGGACACACTCACATATAGTTTAGAATATGTGTTTAACTAAGGAACCAAGGTTAAATTTTGGGACTCACATAATAAGGTCACACTGCGTAAATGACGCACAAATCAAGTTTACACTGTGGAACTCACTCACCTAAAAAAGTTGCACTGATGGACTCATTAATATAACATTTTCAATATCGAATTTAGCAAAATTACAAGGTTACACTGTGAAACTCAGACAAATAACAAATTTACACGGTGGGAATCTCACACATAACAATGTCACACTGTCAAACTCACTCTATACCAATGTTACACTCTGAGGCTCACTAACTAGACAGGCTGACACTGTGGAATTCACTTCCATAACATCGTCACACTTTGAAACTCTCTCATATTACAAGGTCAAATGGAGGGACACACTCACACTGTGGAACACACTCACCTAAAAAATTTGCACTGAGGAACTCACTAACATAACTTTTATAATATCGAATTTCGCAAAATTACAAGGTTACACTGTGAAACTCAGACAAATAACAAATTTACACGGTGGGAATCTCACACATAACAATGTCACACTGTCAAACTCACTCTATACCAATGTTACACTCTGAGGCTCACTAACTAGACAGGCTGACACTGTGGAATTCACTTCCATAACATCGTCACACTTTGAAACTCTCTCATATTACAAGGTCAAATGGAGGGACACACTCACACTGTGGAACACACTCACCTAAAAAATTTGCACTGAGGAACTCACTAACATAACTTTTATAATATCGAATTTCGCAAAATTACAAGGTTACACTGTGAAACTCAGACACATAACAAGTTTACATGGTGGGAATCACTCTCAAAACAAGATCACACTGTGTAAATTAATCACACAACAAGTTTACACTGTGGGACACACTCACATATAGTTTAGAATATGTGTTTAACTAAGGAAATAAGGTTAAATTTTGGGACTCACATAATAAGGTCACACTGTGCAAATGACGCACAAATCAAGTTTACACTGTGGAACTCACTCACCTAAAAAAGTTGCACTGAGGGACTCATTAATATAACATTTTCAATGTCGAATTTAGCAAAATTACAAGGTTACACTGTGAAACTCAGAAACATAACAAGTATACATGGTGGAAATCACTCACATAACAAGGACACATTATGTTAATTACTCGCACAAGAAGTTTACACTTTGGGACACACTAAAATATAGTTTAGAATAAGGGTTTCACTAAGTAAACAGAAGTATACTGTGCAACTCTCTCACGAGAGTTTACACTGTGGAACTGACTCACATAACATGGTTAAACTGTGGAACTCAATCACATAACAAGGTTATACTGTGTAACACACTCACCTAAAAAGGTTACACTGAGGAACTCACTGACATAAGATTTACAATATCAAATTTAGCAAAATTACAAGGTTACACTGTGAAACTGAGACACATAACAAGTTTACATGGTGGGAATCACTGACATAACAAGGTTACACTGTGTAAATTACTCACACAACAAGTTTACACTGTGGGACACACTAACATATAATTTAGAATATGGATTTCACTAAGTTAACAAAATTATACTGTGCAACTCTCTCACATGACATAGTTACACTGTGGAACTCACTCACATAACAAGGTTGCACTGAGGAACGCACTAACATAACTTTTTCAATATCAAATTTAGCAAAATTACAAGGTTACACTATGAAACTCAGACACATAACAAGTTTACACGGTGGGACTCTCACACATAACAATGTCACACAGTCAAACTCACACCACATCTATGTTACACTCTGAGGCTCACTAACTAGACAGGTTGACACAGTGGAATTTACTTCCATAACAATGTCACACTTTCAAACTCTCTCATATAACAAGGTCAAATGGTGGGACTCACTCACAATGTGGGACTCACTCACCTAAAAAAGTTGCACTGAGGAATTCACTAACATAACATTTTCAATATCGAATTTAGCAAAATTACAAGGTTACACTGTGAAACTCAGACACATAACAAGTTTACATGGTGGGAATCACTTACAAGACAAGGTCACACTGTGTAAATTACTCACACAACAAGTTTACACTGTGGGACACACTAACATGAAGTTTACAATATGGGATTCTTTAAGTGAACAAACTTATACTGTGCAACTCTCTCACATGACAATGTTACAGTGTGGAACTGACTCACATAACACAGTTACACTGTGGAGCTGACTCACCTAAAAATGTTCCACTGAGGAACTCACATAACTTTTTCAACATCGAATGGAGCAAAATTACAAAGTTACACTGTGAAACTCAGACACATAACAAGTTTACATGGTGGGAATCACTCTCAAAACAAGGTCTCACTGTGTAAATTACTCAGACAACTAGTTTATACTGTGGAACACACTCACATATAGTTTAGAATATGTGTTTAACTAAGAAAACAAGGTTAAATTTTGCGACTCACATAATAAGGTCACACTGCGTAAATGACGCACAAATCAAGTTTACACTGTGGAACTCACTCACCTAAAAAAGTTGCAATGATGGACTCATTAATATAACATTTTCAATATCGAATTTAGCAAAATTACAAGGTTGCACTGTGAAACTCAGACAAATAACAAATTTACACGGTGGGAATCTCACACATAACAATGTCACACTGTCAAATTCACTCTATACCAATGTTACACTCTGAGGCTCACTAACTAGACAGGCTGACACTGTGGAATTCACTTCCATAATATCATCACACTTTGAAACTCTCTCATATTACAAGGTCAAATGGAGGGACACACTCACACTGTGGAACACACTCACCTAAAAAATTTGCACTGAGGAACTCACTAACATAACTTTTATAATATCAAATTTAGCAAAATTACAAGGTAACACTGTGAAACTCAGACACATAACAAGTTTACATGGTGGGAATCACTCTGAAAACAAGCTCTCACTGTGTAAATTACTCAGACAACAAGTTTACACTGTGGAACACACTCACATATAGTTTAGAATATGTGTTTAACTAAGAAAACAAGGTTAAATTTTGGGACTCACATAATAAGATCACACTGCGTAAATGACGCACAAATCAAGTTTACACTGTGGAACTCACTCACCTAAAAAATTTGCACTGATGGACTCATTAATATAACATTTTCAATATCGAATTTAGCAAAATTACCATATTACGCTGTGAAACTCAGACAAATAACAAATTTACACGGTGGGAATCTCACAGATAACAATGTCACACTGTCAAACTCACTCTATACCAATGTTACACTCTAAGGCTCACTAACTAGACAGGCTGACACTGTGGAATTAACTTCCATAACATCGTCACACTTTGAAACTCTCTCATATTACAAGGTCAAATGGAGGGACACACTCACACTGTGGAACACACTCACCTAAAAATTTGCACTGAGGAATTCACTAACATAACTTTTTCAATATCGAATTTAGCAAAATTACAAGGTTACACTGTGAAACTCAGACACATAACAAGTTTACATGGTGGGAATCACTCTCAAAACAAGGTCACACTGTGTAAATTGCTCACACAACAAGTTTACACTGTGGGACACACTCACATATAGTTTAGAATATGTGTTTAACTAAGGAAGCTAGATTAAATTTTGGGACTCACATAATAAGGTCACACTGTGGAAATGACGCGCAAATCAAGTTTACACTGTGGAACTCACTCACCTAACAAAGTTGCACTGAGGGACTCATTAATATAACATTTTCAATGTCGAATTTAGCAAAATTACAAGGTTACACTGTTAAACTCAGACACATAACAAGTTTACACCGTGGGAATCTCTCACACAACAAGGTTAAATATTGGGACAAACATAATAAGGTCACACTGTGGAACTCACTCACCTAAAAAGGTTACACTGAGGAACTCACTAACATCACATTTTCAATATCAAATTTAGCGAAATTAAAAGGTTACACTGTGAAACTCACTTACTACTGAACAAGTTTACACGGTGGGAATCACTCACAAAACAAGGTCACACTGTGTAAATTACTCACACAACAAGCTTACACAGTGGGACACACTAACATGAAGTTTACAATGTGGGATTCACAAAGTGAACAAAATTATACTGTGCAACTCTCTCACATGACAATGTTACAGTGTGGAACTGATTCACATAACACAGTTACAATGTGGAGCTGACTGACATAACAAGTATACACTGTGGGAAACACTCACCTAAAAAGGGTACACTGAGGAACTCCCTAACATCACATTTTCAATATCGAATTTAGGGAAATTAAAAGGTAACACTGTGAAACTCAGACACATAACAAATTTACACGGTGGGAATCTTACACATAATGTCACACTGTCAAACTCACTCTATACCAATGTTACACTCTGAGGCTCACTAACTAGACAGGTTGTCACTGTGGAATTTACTTCCATAACAATGTCAAACTTTCAAACTCACTCACACAAAAAGTTTACACTGTGGGAATCTCTCACATAATAAGGTCAATTTGTGGGACTCACATGATAAGGTCAATTTGTGGGACTCACATAATAAGGTCACACTGTGTAAATTAATCACATAACAAATTTACACTGTGGGACTCACTAACATAAAGTTTACAATATGGGATTCCTTAAGTACCCAAAATTATACTGTGGAACTCTCCAAAATAACACGGTTACAATGTGGAAAACACTCACCTAAACATGTTTCATTGAGGAACTCACTAACATAACATATTCAATATCAAATTTAGCAAAATTACAAGGTTACACTGTGAAACTCTGACACATAACAACTTTTCATGGAGGAAATCACTCACATAACAAGGTCACACTGTGTAAATTACTCACTCAACAAGTTTATGCTGTGGGACACACTAACATATAGTTTAGAATATGGGTTTCACTAAAGAAACAGGGTCAAATTTTGAGAATCACATAATAAGGTCACACTGTGTAAATGACGCACAAATCAAGTTTATACTGTGGAACTCGCTCACCTAAAAAAGTTGCACTGAGGAACTCACTAACATAACTCTTTCAATATCGAATTTAGCAAAATTACAAGGTAACACTGTGAAACTCACCCACATAACAAGTTTACACGGTGGGAATCTCACACATAACAATGTCACAATGTCGAACACACTCCATACCAATGTTACACCCTGATACTCACTAAGTAGAAATGTTGACACGATGGAAATCACTTCGATAACAATGTCACACTTTCAAACTCACTAACAAAACAAGTTTACACTGTGGGAATCTCTCACATAATAAGGTGAATTTGTGGGACGCACATAATAAGGTCAGTCTGTGTAAATTACTCGCATAACAAATTTCCACTGTGGGATTCACTAACATAAAGTTTACAATATGGGATTCCCTAAGTACCCAAAATTATACTGTGCAACTCTCTCACTTGACAAGTTTACACTGTCGAACTGACTCACATAACAAGGTTATACTGTGGAACTCACTCACCGAAAAAGGTTACACTGAGGAACTGACTAACATAACATTTTCAATATCGAATTTAGAAAAATTACAAGGTTACACTGTTAAACTCAGACACATAACAAGTTTACACGGTGGGAATCTCTCACACAACAGGGTCAAATTTTGATACTCACATAATAAGGTCACACTGTGGGACTCACTCACCTAAAAAGATTACACGGAGGAACATCACATTTTCAATATCGAATTTAGCGAAATTAAAAGGTAACAGTGTGAAACTCACTTACTACAGAACACGTTTACACGGTGGGAATCTCACACATTACAATGTCACACAGTCAAACTCACTCTAGACCAATGTTACACTCTGAGGCTCACTCACTAGACAGGCTGACACTGTGGAATTCACTTCCATAACATCATCACACTTTGAAACTCTCTCATATTACAAGGTCAAATGGTGGGACATACTCACACTGTGGAACACACTCACCTAAAAAATTTGCACTGAGGAACACACTAACATAACTTTTATAATATCGAATTTAGCAAAATTATAAGGTTACACTGTGAAGCTCAGACACATAACAAGTTTACATGGTGGGAATCACTTACAAAACAAGGTCACACTGTGTAAATTACTCACACAACAAGTTTACTCTGTGGGACACACTAACTTGAAGTTTACAATGTGGGATTCACTAAGTGAACAAAATTATACTGTGCAACTCTCTCACATGACAATGTTACAGTGTGGAACTGATTCACATAACACAGTTACACTGTGGAGCTGACTGACATAACAAGTATACACTGTGGGACTCACTCACCTAAAAAGGGTACACTGAGGAACTCTCTAACATCACATTTTCAATATCGAATTTAGGGTAATTAAAAGGTAACACTGTGAAACTCAGACACATAACAAATTTACACGGTGGGAATCTTACACATAACAATGTCACACTGTCAAACTCACTCTATACCAATGTTACACTCTGAGGCTCACTAACTAGACAGGCTGACACTGTGGAATTCACTTCCATAACATCGTCACACTTTGAAACTCTCTCATATTACAAGGTCAAATGGTGGGACACACTCACACTGTGGAACACACTCACCTAAAAAATCTGCACTGAGGAACTCACTAACATAACTTTTATAATATCGAATTTAGCAAAATTACAAGGTTACACTGTGAAACTCAGACACATAATAGGTTTACATGGTGGGAATCACTCACAAAACAAGGTCACACTGTGTAATTTACTCACACAAAAAGTTTACACTGTGGGACACACTAACATATAGTTTAGAATATGGGTTTAACTACGTAAGCAAGGTCAAGTTTTGAGACTCACATAATAAGGTGACACTGTAAATGACACACTGAACAAGTTTACACTGTGGGACTCACTAACATGAAGTTTACAATGTGGGATTCACTAAGTGAACAAAATTATACTGTGCAAATCTCTCACATGACAATGTTACAATGTGGAACTCACTCACATAACACAGTTACACTGAGGAACTCCCTAACATCACATTTTCAATCTCGAATTTAGAAAAAGTATAAGGTTGCACTGTGAATCTCATGCATATAACAAATTTTCACGATGGGGATCTCACACATAAGAATGTCACACTGTCGAACACACTCCATACCAATGATACACCCTGAGGCTCACTAACTAGACAGGTTGTCACTGTGGAATTCACTTCCATAACAATGTCAAACTTTCAAACTCACTCACACAAAAAGTTTACACTGTGGGAATCTCTCACATAATAAGGTCAATTTGTGGGACTCACATAATAAGGTCACACTGTGTAAATTAATCACATAACAAATTTACACTGTGGGACTCACTAACATAAAGTTTACAATATGGGATTCCTTAAGTACCCAAAATTATACTGTGGAACTCTCCAAAATAACACGGTTACACTGTGGAACACACTCACCTAAACATGTTTCATTGAGGAACTCACTAACATAACATATTCAATATCGAATTTAGCAAAATTACAAGGTTACACTGTGAAACTCTGACACATAACAACTCTACATGGAGGAAATCACTCACATAACAAGGTAACACTGTGTAAATTACTCACTCAACAAGTTTATGCTGTGGGACACACTAACATATAGTTTAGAATATGGGTTTCACTAAGGAAACAAGGTCAAATTTTGGGACTCACGTAATAAGGTCACACTGTGTAAATGACGCACAAATCAAGTTTACACTGTGGAACTCACTCACTTAAAAAAGTTGTAATGAGGAACTCACATAACTTTTTCAACATTGAATTTAGGAAAATTACAAGGTTACACTGTGAAACTCAGACACATAACAAGTTTACACGGTGGGAATCTCTCACACAACAAGGTCACACTGTGTAAATTACTCGCATAACAAATTTCCACTGTGGGACTCACTAACATAAACTTTACAATATGGGATTCCCTAAGTACCCAAAATTATACTGTGCAACTCTCTCACTTGACAAGTTTACACTGTGGAACTGACTCACATAATAAGGTCACACTGTGGGACTCACTCACCTAAAAAGATTACACTGAGGAACATCACATTTTCAATATCGAATTTAGCGAAATTAAAAGGTAACACTGTGAAACTCACTTACTACAGAACAAGTTTACACGGTGGGAATCTCACACATTACAATGTCACACAGTCAAACTCACTCTATTCCAATGTTACACTCTGAGGCTCAGTAACTAGATAGGCTGACACTGTGGAATTCACTTCCATAACATCATCACAATTTGAAACTCTCATATTACAAGGTGAAATGGTGGGACATACTCACACTGTGGAACACACTCACCTAAAATATTTGCACTGAGGAACACACTAACATAACTTTTATAATATCGAATTTAGCAAAATTATAAGGTTACACTGTGAAACTCAGACACATAACAAGTTTACATGGTGGGAATCACTCTCAAAACAAGGTCACACTGTGTAAATTACTCACACAACAAGTTTACTCTGTGGGACACACACACATATAGTTTAGAATATGTGTTTAACTAAGGAAGCAAGGTTAAATTTTGGGACTCACATAATAAGGTCACACTGTGTAAATGACGCACAAATCAAGTTTACACTGTGGAACTCACTCACCTAAAAAAGTTGCACTGAGGGACTCATTAATATAACATTTTCAATATCGAATTTAGCAAAATTACAAGGTTACACTGTAAAACTCAGACACATGACAAGTTTAAATGGTGGAAATCACTCACATAACAAGGTTACACTGTGTAAATTACTCACACTACAAGTTTACACTGTGGGACACACTAACATGTACTTTAGAATTTGGGTTTCACAAAGTAAACAAAATTATACTATGCAACTCTCTAACAAGACGTTTACACTATGGAACTCACTCACCTAAAAAGGTTACACTGAGGAACTCACTAACATGACATTTTCAACATCGAATATAGCAAAATTACAAGGTTACACTGTGAAACTCAGACACATAACAAATTTACATGGTGGGAATCACTCACAAAACAAGGTCACACTGTGGGACTCACTAACATGAAGTTTACAATATGGGATTCACTAAGTGAACAAAATTATACTGTGCATCTCTCTTACATGACAAGTTTACACTGTGGAATTCACTCACCTAAAAAAGTTGCACTGAAGAACTCACTAACTTAACATTTTCAATATCGAATTTAGCGAAATTAAAAGGTAACACTCTGAAACTCACTTACTACATAACAAGTTGACACAGTGGGAATCTCACACATAACAATGTCACCCTGTCAAACTCACTCTATACCATTGTTACACCCTGAGGCTCACTAACTAGACGGGTTGACACTGTGAAATTCACTTACATAACAACGTCACACTTTCAAATTCTCTCATATAACAAGGTCAAATGGTGGGACTCACTCACACTGTGGATCACTCTCACCTAAAAAAGTTTCACTGAGGAACTCACTGACATAACATTTTCAATATCGAATTTAGCAAAATTACAAGGTTACACAGTGAAACTCAGACACATAACAAGTTCATATGGTGGGAATCACTGACATAACAAGGTCACACTGTGTAAATTACTCACAGAAGTTTAAACTGTGGGACACACTCACATATAGTTTAGAATATGTGTTTAACTAAGAAAACAAGGTTAATTTTTGGGAATCACATAATAAGGTCACACTGCGTAAATGACGCACAAATCAAGTTTACACTGTGGAACTCACTCACCTAAAAAAGTTGCACTGATGGACTCATTAATATAACATTTTCAATATCGAATTTAGCAAAATTACAAGGTTACACTATGAAACTCAGACACATAACAAGTTTACACGGTGGGACTCTCACACATAACAATGTCACACAGTCAAACTCACACCACATCTATGTTACACTCTGAGGCTCACTAACTAGACAGGTTGACACAGTGGAATTTACTTCCATAACAATGTCACACTTTCAAACTCTCTCATATAACAAGGTCAAATGGTGGGACTCACTCACACTGTGGGACTCACTCACCTAAAAAAGTTGCACTGAGGAACTCACTAACATAACTTTTTCAATATCGAATTTAGCAAAATTACAAGGTTACACTGTGAAACTCAGACACATAACAAGTTTACATGGTGGGAATCACTGACATAACAAGGTCACACTGTTTAAATTACACACACAACAAGTTTACACTGTGGGACACACTAACATATAGTTTAGAATAAGGGTTTCACTAAGTAAACAGAAGTATACTGCGCAACTCTCTCGCATGAGAGTTTACACTGTGGAACTGACTCACATAACATGGTTAAACTGTGGAACTCAATCACATAACAGGGTTATACTGTGTAACACACTCACCTAAAAAGGTTACACTGAGGAACTCACTGACATACATTTTCAATATCGAATTTAGCAAAATTACCAGGTTACCCTGTGATACTCAGACACATAACAATTTTATACGGTGGGAATCTCTTGCATGACAAGGACAAATTTTGGGACTCACATAATAAGGTTACACTGTATAAATGACTCAGATAACAAGTTTACACTGTGGGACTCACTCACCTAAAAAAGTTGCACTGAGGAACTCACTAACATAACATTTTCAATATCAAATTTAGCAAAATTACAAGGTTACACTGTGAAACTCAGACACATAACAAGTTTACACGGTGGGAATCTCACACATAACAATGTCACACAGTCAAACTCACTCCATATCTATTTTACACTCTGAGGCTCACTAACTAGACAGGTTGACTCAGTGGAATTTACTTCCATAACAATGTCACACTTTCAAACACTCTCATATAACAAGTTCAGATTGTGGTACTCACTCACACTGTGGAACACACTCACCTAAAAAAGTTGCACTGAGGAACTCACTAACATAAGATTTACAATATCGAATTTAGCAAAATTACAACGTTACACTGTGAAACTCAGACACATAAACAGTTTACATGGTGGGAATCACTCACATAACAAGGTCACACAGTATAAATTACTCACTAAGTTTACACTGTGGGATACACTAACATATAGTTTAGAATATGGGATTCCCTAAGTGAACAAAATTGTACTGTGGAACTCACTCACATAAGAAGTTTGTTCTTAGGAAACGCACTAACATAACATTTTCAAGATCTAATTTAGCAGAATTACAAGGTTACACTGTGAAACTCAGACACATAACAAGTTTAGACGGTGGGAATCTCACACATAACAATGTCACACAGTCAAACTCACTCCATATCGATGTTACACTCTGAGCCTCACTAACTAGACAGGTTGACACAGTGGAATTTACTTCAATAACAATGTCACACTTTCAAACTCTCTCATATAACAAGTTCAAATGGTGGGACTCACTCACACTGTGGAACACACTAACCTAAAAAAGTTGGACTGAGGAACTCACTAACATAAGATTTACAATATCGAATTTAGCAAAATTACAAGGTTACACTGTGAAACTCAGACACAAGTTTACATGGTGCGAATCACTCACATAACAAGGTCAAACTGTTTAAATTACTCACACATCAAGTTTACGCTGTGGGACACACTAACATATAATTTAGAAAATGGATTTCACTAAGTTAACAAAATTATTCTGTGCAACTCTCTCACATGACATAGTTACACTGTGGAACTCACTCACATAACAAGGTTGCACTGAGGAATGCACTAACATAACATTTACAATATCAAACTTAGCAAAATTACAAGGTTACACTATGAAACTCAGACACATAACAAGTTTACACGGTGGGAATCTCACACATAACAATGTCACACAGTCAAACTCACTCCATATCTATTTTACACTCTGAGGCTCACTAACTAGACAGGTTGACACAGTGGAATTTACTTCCATAACAATGTCACACTTTCAAACTCTCTCATATAACAAGTTCAAATGGTGGGACTCACTCACACTGTGGAACACACTCACATAAAAAAGTAGCACTGAGGAACTCACTAACATAAGATTTACAATATCGAATTTAGCAAAATTACAAGGTTACACTGTGAAACTCAGACATATAAACAGTTTACATGGTGGGAATCACTCACATAACAAGGTCACACAGTATAAATTACTCACACAAGTTTACACTGTGGGATACACTAACATATAGTTTAGAATATGGGATTCCCTAAGTGAACAAAATTGTACTGTGCAACTCTCTCACATGACATAGTTACACTGTGGAACTCACTCACATAACAAGGTTGCACTGAGTAACGCACTAACATAAAATTTTCAAGATCAAATTTAGCAAAATTACAAGGTTACACTGTAAAACTCAGACACATAACAAGTTTACATGGTGGGAATCTCACACATAACAATGTCACACAGTCAAACTCACTCCATATCGATGTTACACTCTGAGCCTCACTAACTAGACAGGATGACACAGTGGAATTTACTTCCATAACAATGTCACACTTTCAAACTCTCTCATATAACAAGTTCAAATGGTGGGACTCACTCACACTGTGGAACACACTCACCTAAAAAAGTTGCACTGAGGAACTCACTCACATAACTTTTTCAATATCGAATTTAGCAAAATTACAAGGTTACACTGTGAAACTCAGAAACATAACAAATTTACATGGTGAGAATCACTGACATAACAAGGTCACACTGTGTAAATTACTCACACAACAAGTTAACACTGTGGGATTCACTTACATGAAATTTACAATATGGGATTCCCTAAGTGAACAAAATTGTACTGTGAAACTCTCTCACATGACAAGTTTACAGTGTGGAACTCATTCACCTAAAAAGGTTACACTGAGGAACTCATTAACATCACATTTTCAATATCGAATTTAGCGAAATTAAAAGGTAACACTGTGAAACTCAGACACATAACAAGTTTACACGGTGGGAATCTCACACATAACAATGTCAAACAGTCAAACTCACTCCATACCTATGTTACACTCTGAGGCTCACTAACTAGACAGGTTGACACAGTGGAATTTACTTCCATAACAATGTCACACTTTCAAACTCTCTCATATAACAAGTTCAAATGGTGGGACTCATTCACACTGTGGAACACACTCACCTAAAAAAGTTGCACTGAGGAACTCACTAACATAAGATTTACAATATCGAATTTAGCAAAATTACAAGGTTACACTGTGAAACTCAGACACATAGCAAGTTTACATGGTGAGAATCACTGACATAACAAGGTCACACTGTGTAAATTACTCACACAACAAGTTTACACTGTGGGACACACTAACATATAATTTAGAATATGGATTTCACTAAGTTAACAAAATTATACTGTGCAACTCTCTCACATGACATTGTTACACTGTGGAACTCACTCACATAACAAGGTTGCACTGAGGAACGCACTAACATAACATTTTCAAGATCCAATTTAGCAAAATTACAAGGTTACACTATGAAACTCAGACACATAACAAGTTTACACGGTGGGACTCTCACACATAACAATGTCACACAGTCAAACTCACACCACATCTATGTTACACTCTGAGGCTCACTAACTAGACAGGTTGACACAGTGGAATTTACTTCCATAACAATGTCACACTTTCAAACTCACTCACATAACACATTTACACTGTGGGACTCACTAACATAAAGTTTACAATATGGGATTCACTAAGTACCCAAAATTATACTGTGCAACTCTCTCACTTGACAAGTTTACACGGTGGAACTCACTCACCCAAAAAAGTTGCACTGAGGAACTTACTAACATCACATTTTCAATATACAATTTAGCGAAATTAAAAGGTAACACTGTGAAACTCACTTACATAACAAGTTTACACGGTGGGAATCTCACACATAACAATGTCACACTGTCATACTCACTCTGTACCAATGTTACACTCTGAGGCTCACTAACTAGACAGGTTGACACTGTGGAATTCACTTCCATAACAACGTCACAGTTTCAAACTCTCTCATATAACTAGGTCAAACGGTGGTCTCACTCACATAACAAGGTCACACTTTGTAAATTACATAACAAGTTTACACTGTGGGACATATAGTTTAGAATATGGGTTTCACAAAGTAAACAAAATTATACTGTGCAAATCTCTCACATGACGTTTACACTCTGGAAATGACTCACCTAAAAACGTTGCACTGAGGAACTCACTAACATAACTTTTTCAATATCGAATTTAGCAAAATTACAAGGTTACACTGTGAAACTCAGAAACATAACCTGTTTACATGGTGGGAATCACTTACAATAAGGTCACACTGTGTAAATGATTCACAAATCAAGTTAACACTGTGGGATTCACTTACATGAAATTTACAATATGGGATTCCCTAAGTGAACAAAATTGTACTGTGAAACTCTCTCACATGACAAGTTTACAGTGTGGAACTCATTCACCTAAAAAGGTTACACTGAGGAACTCATTAACATCACATTTTCAATATCGATTTTAGCGAAATTAAAAGGTAACACTGTGAAACTCAGACAAATAACAAGTTTACACGGTGGGACTCTCACACATAACAATGTCACACTGTCAAACTCACTCTATTCCAATGTTACACTCTGAGGCACACTAACTAGACAGGCTGACACTGTGGAATTCACTTCCATAACATCGTCACACTTTGAAACTCTCTCATATAACAAGGTCAAATGGTGGGACACACTCACACTGTAGAACTCACTCACCTAAAAAGGTTACACTGAGGAACTCATTAACATCACATTTTCAATATCGAATTTAGCAAAATTACAAGGTTAGACTGTGAAACTCAGACACATAACAAGTTTACATGGTGGGAATCACTCACATAATAAGGTCACACTGTCTAAATTACTCACACAACAAGTTTACACTGTGGGACACACTAACATATATTTTGGAATATAGGTTGCACTAAGTAAACAAAATTGTACTGTGAAACTCTCTCACATGACTTTTACACTGTGGAACTGACTCACATAACACGGTTACTGTGGAACTCACTCACATAACAAATTTATACTGTCAATCGCCGCATGTGGATTTGTTTGCTGCCAAATGCCAGATGTGGAATGGTACTCCTGCCAGATACTGAATGTGGAGTGGTTGGCTTGCCAGATGCCAGATATGGACTGGTCTGCCAGTGAGATGCCGGATTTAGAATAGACTACCTGTCAGATGCTAGATGTGGAATGGTCTGCCTGTAAGATGCTGAATCTGGTATCATCTTCCTGCCATTTGCTGGACATGGACTGCTCTGCCTAACAGATGCCGGAGGTGGAATTGTCCATCTGGAAGATGCTGGATGTGGAATGTTCCTCTGACACATTCCGGATTTGGAATGCTACATCTGCCAGATGGTCCTCCTGTGAGAATGTGGATGTACAATATAATTCGTGCCAGATGCTAGATGTGGAATTGTCCACCTGCAAGATGTCGGAGGTATAATTGTCCACCTGCGAGATGCCTGATGTGGAATGGTCCAAATGCTAGATGCCGGAGGTGGAATGTTCCTTCTGTGAGAATCTGGATGTGGAATGGTCTTTGTACCAGATGCCGGACGTGTAATGGTACAGCGGCGAGATGCCGGATGTAGAATGATCTTCTGGACTGATGCTGCATGTGGAATGAAATTCGTGGCAGACGCCAGATGTGAAATGGTATGCTTGTCAGTTGCAGGATGTGGAATGGTCCTCTGCCAGATTCTGGATATGGAATGGTCTGCCTGGCTGATGCTGGAGTGGAATAGACCACCTGCCAGTTGCAGGATGGGGAATGGTTTGCTGCCAGATGCCAGATGTAGAATGGTTTTTTTTTCCAGATGCAGGATGTGGAGTGGTCGGCCTGCCAGATGCCAGATGTGGCATTGTCCACCCACTTGATACCAGATATTGACTAGTCTGCCTGAGGGATGCCAGATGTGGACTGGTCTGCCAGCGAGATGCCGCATTTAGAATTGACTACCTGCCAAATGCTGGATGTGGAATGGTCTGCCTGTAAGATGCTGAATCTGGTATCATCTTATTGCCATTTGCTGGAATTGGACTGCTCTGCCTAACAGATGATGGATGTGGAATTGTCCACCTGGAAGATGCTGGATGTGGAATGTTCCTCTGACACATTCCGGATGTGGAATGGTACATCTGCCAGAAGCCGGAGGTGGAATGTTCCTCATGTGAGACTCTGGATGTACAATATAATTCGTGCCAGATGCCAGATGTGGAATTGTATGCTTGCCAGATCCCTGAGGTGGAATTGTCCACCTGCAAAAGCCCAAATGTGGAATGGTCTGCCTGCCAGATGCCAGATGTGGAATGGTCCACCTGCCAGATGCCAGATGTGGAATGGTGCACCTGCCAGATGCCAGAGGTAGAATAGTCCTTCTGTGAGAATCCAGATGTGGAATGGACTTCATGACAGATGCTGGATGTGTAATGGTACAGCGGCGAGATGCCAGAGTAGAATGATCTTCTGGACTGATGCCGCATGTGGAATGAAATTCGTGGCAGACGCCAGATGTGAAATGGTATGCTTGTCAGTTGCAGGATGTGGAATGGTCCTCTGCCAGATTCTGGATATGGAATGGTCTGCCTGGCTGATGCTGGAGTGGAATAGACCACCTGCCAGTTGCAGGATGGGGAATGGTTTGCTGCCAGATGCCAGATGTAGAATGGTTTTTTTTTCCAGATGCAGGATGTGGAGTGGTCGGCCTGCCAGATGCCAGATGTGGCATTGTCCACCCACTTGATACCAGATATTGACTAGTCTGCCTGAGGGATGCCAGATGTGGACTGGTCTGCCAGCGAGATGCCGCATTTAGAATTGACTACCTGCCAAATGCTGGATGTGGAATGGTTAGCCTGTAAGATGCTGAATCTGGTATCATCTTATTGCCATTTGCTGGAATTGGACTGCTCTGCCTAACAGATGATGGATGTGGAATTGTCCACCTGGAAGATGCTGGATGTGGAATGTTCCTCTGACACATTCCGGATGTGGAATGGTACATCTGCCAGAAGCCGGAGGTGGAATGTTCCTCATGTGAGACTCTGGATGTACAATATAATTCGTGCCAGATGCCAGATGTGGAATTGTATGCTTGCCAGATCCCTGAGGTGGAATTGTCCACCTGCAAAAGCCCAAATGTGGAATGGTCTGCCTGCCAGATGCCAGATGTGGAATGGTCCACCTGCCAGATGCCAGATGTGGAATGGTGCACCTGCCAGATGCCAGAGGTAGAATAGTCCTTCTGTGAGAATCCAGATGTGGAATGGACTTCATGACAGATGCTGGATGTGTAATGGTACAGCGGCGAGATGCCAGAGTAGAATGATCTTCTGGACTGATGCCGCATGTGGAATGAAATTCGTGGCAGACGCCAGATGTGAAATGGTATGCTTGTCAGTTGCAGGATGTGGAATGGTCCTCTGCCAGATTCTGGATATGGAATGGTCTGCCTGGCTGATGCTGGAGTGGAATAGACCACCTGCCAGTTGCAGGATGGGGAATGGTTTGCTGCCAGATGCCAGATGTAGAATGTTTTTTTTTTCCAGATGCAGGATGTGGAGTGGTCGGCCTGCCAGATGCCAGATGTGGCATTGTCCACCCACTTGATACCAGATATTGACTAGTCTGCCTGAGGGATGCCAGATGTGGACTGGTCTGCCAGCGAGATGCCGCATTTAGAATTGACTACCTGCCAAATGCTGGATGTGGAATGGTCTGCCTGTAAGATGCTGAATCTGGTATCATCTTATTGCCATTTGCTGGAATTGGACTGCTCTGCCTAACAGATGATGGATGTGGAATTGTCCACCTGGAAGATGCTGGATGTGGAATGTTCCTCTGACACATTCCGGATGTGGAATGGTACATCTGCCAGAAGCCGGAGGTGGAATGTTCGTCATGTGAGACTCTGGATGTACAATATAATTCGTGCCAGATGCCAGATGTGGAATTGTATGCTTGCCAGATCCCTGAGGTGGAATTGTCCACCTGCAAAAGCCCAAATGTGGAATGGTCTGCCTGCCAGATGCCAGATGTGGAATGGTCCACCTGCCAGATGCCAGATGTGGAATGGTGCACCTGCCAGATGCCAGAGGTAGAATAGTCCTTCTGTGAGAATCCGGATGTGGAATGGACTTCATGACAGATGCTGGATGTGTAATGGTACAGCGGCGAGATGCCAGAGTAGAATGATCTTCTGGACAGATACCGGATGTGGAATGGAATTCGTGCCAGATGCCAGATGTGAAATTGTACAGCGCCGAGTTTACATTGTGGGATTCACTCACCTAAAAAGGTTACACTGAGGAATTCACTAACATAACATTTTCAATATCGATTTTAGCAAAATTACAAGGTTACACTGTGAAACTCAGACAAATAACAAGTTTACATGGTGGGAATCTCTCACACAACAAGGTCAAACTTTGGGACTCACATAATAAGGTCACACTGTGTAAGTGACTCCCATAACAAGTTTATTCCGTGGGACTCACTCACCTAAAAAGGTTACACTGAGGTACTCATTAACATCACATTTTCAATATCGAATTTAGCAAAATTAAAAGGTAACACTGTGAAACTCAGACACATAACAAGTTTACATGGTGGGACTATCACACATAACAATGTCACACTGTCAAACTCACTCTATACCAATGTTACACTCTGAGGCCCACTAACTAGACAGGCTGACACTGTGGAATTCACTTCCATAACATCGTCACACTTTGAAACTCTCTCATATTACAAGGTCAAATGGTGAGACTCACTCACACTGTGGAACACACTCACCTAAAAAAGTTGCACTGAGGAACTCACTAACATAACATTTTCAATACTGAATTTAGCAAAATTACAAGGTTACACTGTGAAATTCACCCACATAACAAATTTACACCTTGGGAATCTCACACATAAAATGTCACACTGTCGAACGCACTCCATACCAATGTTACACCCTGAGACTCACTAAGTAGAAAGGTTGACACTGTGGAAATCACTTCCATAACAATGTCACACTTTCAAACTCACTGACATTACAAGTTTACTCTGTGGGAATTTCTCACATAATAAGGTCAATTTGTGGGACTCACATAATAAGGTCACACTGTGAAAATTACTCACATAACAAATTTACACTGTGGAACTCTCCAAAATAACACGGTTACACTGTGGAACACACTCACCTAAACATGTTTCATTGAGGAACTCACTAACATAACATGTTCAATATCGAATTTAGCAAAATTACAAGGTAACACTGTGAAACTCACCCACATAACAAGTTTACACTGTGGGAATCTCACACATAACAATGTCACACAGTTATACTCACTCTATACCAATGTTACACTCTGAGGCTCACTAACTAGACAGGTTGACACTGTGGAACTCACTCACATAACAAATTTATACTGTCAATCGCCGGATGTGGATTTGTTTGCAGCCAAATGCCAGATGTGGAATGTTCTGCCTGTAAGATGCTGAATCTGGTATCATCTTCCTGCCATTTGCTGGACATGGACTGCTCAGCCTAACAGATGCCAGATGTGGAATTGTCCATCTGGTAGATGCTGGATGTGGAATGTTCCTCTGACACATTCCGGATGTGTAATGGTTAATCTGACAGATGGTCCTCATGTGAGAATGTGGTAGTACAATATAATTCATGCTAGTTGCTAGATGTGGAATTGTGCACCTGCAAGATGTCGGAGGTATAATTGTCCACCTGCGAGAAGCCAGATGTTGAATTGTACACCTGCCAGATGCCGGAGGTGGAATGGCCCTTCTGTGAGAATCCGGATGTGGAATGGACTTTGTACCAGATGCCGGACGTGTAATGGTACAGCGGCGAGATGCCGGATGTAGAATGATCTTCTGGACAGATGCCGGATGTGGAATGAAATTCGTGCCAGATGCCAGATGTGAAATGGTATGCTTGTCAGTTGCAGGATGTGGAATGGTCCTCTGCCAGATGCTGGATATGGAATGGTCTGCCTGGCTGATGCTGGAGTGGAATAGACCACCTGCCAGTTGCACGATGCGGAATGGTTTGCTGCCAGATGCCAGATGTGGTATGGTTTTTTTTTCCCAGATGCAGGATGTGGAGTGGTCGGCCTGCCAGATGCCAGATCTAGCATTGTCCACACACTTGATGCCAGTTATTGACTAGTCTGCCTGATAGATGCCAGATGTGGATGGTCTGCCAGCCAGATGCCTCATTTAGATTTGACTACCTGCCAGATGCTGGATTTGGAATGGTCTGCCTGTAAGATGCTGAATCTGGTATCATCTTCCTGCCATTTGCTGGAATTGGACTGCTCAGCCTAATAGATGATGGATGTGGAATTGTCTACCTGGAAGATGCTGGATGTGGAATGTTCCTCTGACACATTCCGGATGTGGAATGGTACATCTGCCAGATGACGGAGGTGGAATGTTCCACACGTGAGACTCTGGATGTACAATATAATTCGTGCCAGATGCCAGATGTGGAATTGTATGCTTGCCGGATCCCGGAGGTGGAATTGTCCACCTGCAAAAGCCCAAATCTGGAATGGTCTGCCTGCCAGCTGCCAGATGTGGAATGGTCCACCTGCCAGATGCCAGATGTGGAATGGTCCACCTGCCAGATGCCGGAGGTGGAATGGTCCTTCTGTGAGAATCCGGATGTGAAATGGACTTCATGACAGATGCTGGATGTGTAAAGGTACAGCGGCGAGATGCCAGAGTAGAATGATCTTCTGGACAGATACCGGATGTGGAATGGAATTCGTGCCAGATGCCAGATGTGAAATGCTACAGTGGCGAGTTTACAGTGTGCGACTCACTCACCTAAAAAGGTTACACTGAGGAATTCGCTAACATTACATTTTCAATGTCGAATTTAGCGAAATACAAGGAAACACTGTGAAACTCACACACATAACAAGTTTACACGGTGGGCATTGCACATATAACAATGTCACACTGTCGAACACACTCTATACCAATGTTAGACCCTGAGACTCACAAAGTAGAAAGGTTGACACTATGGAAATCACTTCGATAACAATGTCACACTTTCAAACTCACTCACATAACAAGTTTACACTCTGGGAATCTCTCACATAATAAGGTCAATTTGTGGGACTCACATAATAAGGTCACACTGTGTAAATTACTCACACAACAAATTTACACTGTGGGACTCACTAACATAACTTTTTCAATATCGAATTTAGCAAAATTACAAGGTTACACTGTGAAACTCAGACACATAACAAGTTTGCATGGTGGGAATCACTCACAATAAGGTCACACTGTGTAAATGATTCACAAATCAAGTTAACACTGTGGGACTCACTTACATGAAGTTTACAATATGGGATTCCCTAAGTGAACAAAATTGGACTGTGAAACTCTCTCACATGACAAATTTACAGTGTGGAACTGAATCACATAACACGGTTACACTGTGGAACTCACTCACATAACAAGGTTATACTGTGGAACTCACTCACCTAAAAAGGTTACACTGAAGAACTCACTAACATCACATTTTCAATGTCGAATTTTGCGAAATTACAAGGTTACACTGTGAAAATCAGACACATAACAAGTTTACATGGTGGGAATCACTCACATAACAAGCTCACACTATGTAAATTACTCACAGAATTTTACACTGTGGGACACACTAACATATAGTTTGGAAAAATGGTTACACTAAGTAAACAAAATTATACTGTGCAACTCTCTCATATGACAAGTTTACACTGTGGAACTCACTCACATAACAAATTTATACTGTCAATCGCCGGATGTGGATTTGTTTGCTGCCAAATGCCAGATGTGGAATGGTACTCCTGCCAGATACTGAATGTGGAGTGGTTGGCCTGCCAGATGCCAGATTTGGACTGGTCTGCCAGTGAGATGCCGGATTTAGAATTGACTACCTGCCAGATGCTAGATGTGGAATGGTCTGCCAGTAAGATGCTGAATCTGGTATCATCTTCCTGCCATTTACTGGACATGGACTGCTCAGCCTAACAGATGATGGATGTGGAATTGTCCATCTGGAAGATGCTGGATGTGGAATGTTCCTCTGACATATTCCGGATGTGGAATGGTACATCTGCCAGATGGTCCTCATGTGAGAATGTGGATGTACAATATAATTCGTGCCAGATGCTAGATGTGGAATTGTCCACCTGCAAGATGTCGGAGGTATAATTGTCCACCTGCGAGACGCCAGATGTGGAATGTTCCACCTGCGAGATGCCGAAGGTGGAATGGTCCTTCTGTGAGAATCCGGATGTGGAATGGACTTTGTACCAGATGCCGGACGTGTAAAGGTACAGCGGCGAGATGCCGGATGTAGAATGATCTTTTGGACGGATGCCGGATATGGAATGAAATTCGTGCCAGATGCCGGATGTGAAATGGTATGCTTGTCAGTTGCAGGATGTGGAATGGTCCTCTGCCAGATGCTGGATATGGAATGGTCTGCCTGGCTGATGCTGGAGTGTGATAGACCACCTGCCAGTTGCAGGATGGGGAATGGTTTGCTGCCAGATGCCAGATGTAGAATGGTTTTCTTTTTTTTGCCAGATGCACGATGTGGAGTGGTCAGCCTGCCAGATGCCAGATGTGGCATTGCCCACCCACTTGATACCAGATATTGACTAGTCTGCCTGATAGATGCCAGATGTGGACTGGGCTGCCAGCGAGATGTCGCATTTAGAATTGACTACCTGCCAGATGCTGGATGTGGAATGGTCTGCCTGTAAGATGCTGAATCTGGTATCATCTACCTGCCATTTGCTTGAATTGGACTGCTCAGCCTAACAGATGATGGATGTGGAATTGTCCACCTGGAAGATGCTGGATGTGGAATGTTCCTCTGACACATTCCGGATGTGGAATGGTACATATGCCAGATGCCGGAGGTGGAATGTTCCTCATGTGAGACTCTGGATGTACAATATAATTCGTGCCAGATGACAAATGTGGAATTGTATGCTTGCCAGATCCCGGAGGTGGAATTGTCCACCTGCAAAAGCCCAAATGTGGCATGGTCTGCCTGCCAGATGCCATATGTGGAATGGTCCACCTGCCAGATGCCAGATGTGGAATGGTCCACCTGCCAGATGCCGGAGGTAGAATGGTCCTTCTGTGAGAATCCGGATGTGGAATGGACTTCATGATAGATGCTGGATGTGTAATGGTACAGCGGCGAGATGCCAGAGTAGAATGATCTTCTGGACAGATACCAGATGTGGAATGGAATTCGTGCCAGATGCCAGATGTGAAATGCTACAGCGGAGAGTTTACAGTGTGGGACTCACTCACCTAAAAAGGTTACACTGAGGAATTCACTAACATATCATTTTCAATGTCGAATTTAGCGAAATACAAGGTAACACTGTGAAACTCACACACATAACAAGTTTACACGGTGGGAATCTCACATATAACAATGTCACACTGTCGAACACACTCCATACCAATGTTACACCCTGATACTCACTAAGTAGAAAGGTTGACACTATGGAAATCACTTCGATAACAATGTTACACTTTCAAACTCACTCACATAACAAGTTTGCACTATGGGAATCTCTCACATAATAAGGTGAATTTGTGGGACGCACATAATAAGGTCACACTGTGTAAGTGACTCCCATAACAAGTTTATACCGTGGGACTCACTCACCTAAAAAGGTTACACTGAGGAACTCATTAACATCACATTTTCAAAATCGAATTTAGCGAAATTAAAAGGTAACACTGTGAAACTCAGATACATAACAAGTTTACATGGTGGGACTCTCACACATAACAATGTCACACTGTCAAACTCACTCTATACCAATGTTACACTCTGAGGCCCACTAACTAGACAGGTTGACACTGTGGAATTCACTTCCATAACAATGTCACACTTTCAAACTCACTGACACTACAAGGTCAAATGGTGAGTCTCACTCACACTGTTGAACACACTCACCTAAAAAAGTTGCACTGAGGAACTCACTAACATAACATTTTCAATACTGAATTTAGCAAAATTACAAGGTTACACCGTGAAACTCACCCACATAATAAATTTACACCTTGGGAATCTCACACATAAAATGTCACACTGTCGAACACACTCCATACCAATGTTACACCCTGAGACTCACTAAGGTTACACTGTGGAAATCTCTTCCATAACAATGTCACACTTTCAAACTCACTGACATTACAAGTTTACTCTGTGGGAATTTCTCACATAATAAGGTCAATTTGTGGGACGCACATAATAAGGTCACACTGTGAAAATTACTCACATAACAAATTTACACTGTGGGACTCACTAACATAAAGTTTACAATATGGGATGCCCTAAGTACCCAAAATTATACTGTGGAACTCTCCAAAATAACACGGTTACACTGTGGAACACACTCACCTAAACATGTTTCATTGAGGAACTCACTAACATAACATGTTCAATATCGAATTTAGCAAAATTACAAGGTTACACTGTGAAACTCAGACAAATAACAAGTTTACATGGTGGGAATCGCTCACAAAACAAGGTCACACTGTGTAAATTACTCACACAACATGTTTACACTGTGGGACACACTAACATATAGTTTAGAATATGGGTTTCACTAACTAAACAAGATTATACTGTGGAACTCACTCACATGACGTTTACACTGTGGAACTCACTCACATAACACGGTTATACTGTGGAACTCACTCACCTAAATAGGTTACACTGAAGATCTCACTAACATAACATTTTCAGTATCGAATTTAGCGAAGTTAAAAGGTAACACTGTGAAACTCACTTACTACATAACAAGTTTACATGGTGGGAATCTAACACATAACAATGTCACACTGTCAAACTCACTCTATGCCATTGTTACACTCTGAGGCTCAGTAACTAGACGGGTTGACACAGTGGAATTCACTTCCATTACAACATCACACTTTGAAACTCATATATTACAAGCTCAAATGGTGGGACTCACTCACACTGTGGAACACACTCACCTAAAAAATTTGCACTGAGGAACTCACTAATATAACTTTTATAATATCGAATTTAGCAAAATTACAAGGTTACACTGTGAAACTCAGACACATAACAAGTTTACATGGTGGGAATCACTCACAAAACAAGGTCACACTGTATAATTTACTCACACAACAAGTTTACACTGTGGGACGTACTAACATAAAACATAACAACTACAGCACGGAAACAGGCCATTAGGCCCTTCTAGTCCGCACCGAACCAAACACCCCTTTCTAGTCCCACCTCCCTGCACAATGCCCATAACCCTCCATCTTCTTCTCATCCATATACCTGTCCAACCTTTTCTTAAATAATACAATTGACTCCTCCGCCACTATTTCTCCCGGAAGATCATTCCACACAGCTACCACTCTCTGAGTAAAGAAGTTCCCCCTCATGTTACCTCTAAACCTCTGCCCCTTAATTCTTAACTCATGTCCTCTTGTTTTAATCTTTCCTCCTCTTAACGGATATAGTCTATCCACATCCACTCTGTCTATCCCTTTCATAATCTTAAATACTTCTATCAAATCCCCTCTCAACCTTCTACACTCCAAAAAATAAAGACCTAAATAGTCCAATCTCTCCCTATACTCTAGATGCTTAAACCCAGGTAACATTCTGGTAAACCTTCTCTGCACTCTCTCCACTCTGTTTATATCCTTCCTATAATTAGGCGACCAGAACTGCACACAGAACTCCAAATTAGGCCGCACCAACGTCTTATACAATCTCAACATCACCTCCCAACTCCTATATTCCATGCAATGATTGATAAATACCAGCATACTAAAAGCCTTCTTCACCACCCTATTCACGTGAGTTTCTACCTTCAGGGAACGATGTACCGTTACTCCTAAATCTTTCTGCTCTTCTGTATTCCTCAATGTTCTCCCATTTACCACGTATGTCCTATTCTGATTCTTCTTACCAAAATGAAGCACCTCACACTTATCAGCATTAAATTCCATCTGCCATTTTTCAGCCCACTTTTCTAAGCAGCCCAAATCCCTCTGCAATCCTTGAAAACCTTCTTCATTATCCACTATTCCACCTATCTTAGTATCGTCTGCATATTTACTAATCCAATTTACCACCCCATCATCTAGATCATTATTGTATATAACGAACAACAATGGGCCCAATACAGATCCTTGAGGCACACCACTGGTCACCGGCCTCCAACCTGACAGACAATTATCCACTACCACTCTCTGGCCTCTCCCTTTCAGCCAATGTTCAATCCATTTGACTATCTTAAAATTTATACCTAAAGACTGCACCTTCCTAACTAACCTTCCATGTGGTACCTTATCGAAGGCCTTACTGAAGTCCATATAGACAACATCCACTGCGCTACCCTCATCCACATTCCTAGTCACCTCTTCAAAAAATTCAATCAGATTGGTCAAACATGACCTTCCTCCCACAAATCCATGTTGAGTGCTCCTGATCAGACCCTATCTATCCAGATGTTTATAAGTACTATCTCTAAGAATTTTCTCCATTAATTTCCAATTGAATCCCATGTTATGTGACCCAGTGAAAATTCTGCCTTGAAAGGACCACAGCTTCCTAATTTTAAAAAAATTGTTATCGAGCAGCTCAAATGAGATATCTTGCTTCTTACTTTGAAAGGGAAAAATTACCATAAAATAAGAGAGAGAAAAGTAGAAGAATTTATATACAAGTGGGAATTGAAATTAATGGTTGGTGGTAGAGATACACCATTTTTGAAACATATATGGAATAAAATAAATGATGAATTTGGTGTAAGTGGATGTACATCACCCAGAATAACTTTGATTTAAAATCCTCGGATCATTTTCAAAGGAGCATCAATTTCTGGATATCTAGTTTTGTAAGGGGATTATGAATGTTGAAGATTGTTATGAAAGGGGCCAATTAATGTCCTTTGAGCAACTGAGAAATAAATATCATATAACTCATAGCAATCTTTTTTGGTATTTCCAATGAAGAGCATATTTGAAGGATAAGTTAGGAACAACCATGTTGTACTGAAATAGAGATTCCTTACAAAGAGGAATTGTTAAAAAATTTACTTCCATGATGTCCTCTTTATTACAAGTAGGAACTTTTAAATGAGGAATTCTTAAGTCGAGACAAAGGTGGGAAATGGATCTGAACATTGTAATCGATTGGCAAATATGGGTAGATCCATATAAGGATCTCAATGTAAGATATAAATTAGTTCAGTATAATTATTTTTACATCAGTCATGTAGCAGATGTCAGCAAGGATTTTATCTGAAAGCTGCACCTGGAGTCAGGTGACTCAAGCAGTTGGATTTGAAAAGCTCTACAAGAAGCTGATTTGGCAAGAGATCACATGATATTGGGGAGTTGTATTAATTTTCTTCAACTCAGCATTTTGGATCCATTGACCAGAGTTCCACACTGCAGCAGTGAGGAAGGAATTCACAACTGGTTTTTCTTCTACAGTTACTTCTTACACTAGAGAAATTGAATAGAATAAAATCAGAATTATCAAATCAATGTTTTTCTTGCATTCAATTTAGCTTTGTCCTAATGCAAGATCTTTTTGGGGAGAATTACAAATTTTTTGGAACAAGTTACAGGAGTTATTTTTTCGCAAAATTCAACCTTAATTTTATTGGGAAATATTGAAGGAACAAGGCCCAAATTAAAACTATTAATATATCAATTGAAATTTGTTAAATAAGTGTTAGCGGAGATGAGGAAATATATTGCACTTATTTGGAAATCAGATATATTTTTTGGGATGCCAAGATGACATGCAAAAATTTAAAGTTATATTCCTTTTGAAAAAAATTACATATAGCTTGAGAAATATATACTCTATGCTTTTGCAAATTTGACACCTGAATATTCAAATATTAGGCTTCAATTTGTAATAATGCTCTTTCCGTCCTTCTACACATGCGAGATTCTCCTCTAAGTTGTAACATTTTTATTTAGATGTGTTAGATTTCCTCACCACCACGATCTCTGGGGAAGCGGAGGTCTAACACAGGGCATCAGAAAACAGGAAGACCACACACCATCAACAACTGAGAAGCAGAGGATTCAATCCAATGGTCAAGGTCCATGGAAGCAGACCATTGAGGGTTTCTGCAGCTGAAGGTCCCACATAGGTGACAGGCTGTTGGTAATTTGAGGAGAGGAACCCACGCAGGCTTTGAGCTTCTGGAGAAAGCAGTCATGGGACTCACATTAGGTCATGGATTGCTAGAGGCTGGTTCCAAACTGGCTAAAAGGGTATCAGGTATCAGACGGGATACTATTGGATGTTAAATGGTTCCTAATCATGTCAGAGGTTAAAAACAGGAGCTCACATTGCCAATGACTTGGATTGGTCTGTGAGCATTGAAAGAGAATCCACAAACCCTCAGTGTCTTGGCCCAGGGTTCAGGGTGGAGGTTGAGGGGAGAAGACGACTCTTGCTTCTTTCTCTGAGTGCAAGAGGCATTTCAGGCAATTTCTGCCAATGGCGAATCTGTCTGCCTCTCAGCAGGAAAAAAGCAATTTTGTGTGATATGACACCTTTTAATTACATGACAGTAAATTGTCTTCTGAAATAGAGAGGTTCAAGTTTCAAACTATTACACACTCCACTCACCAGAGTGTGAGAGATGGGAAAATTGATCTAAAATTATGAACATGGAAGAAACTAAAGTTCATCAGTAAATGGCTGTAACCAGTTCAAACAGGATAAGCTTGGGGCTTAGGATGCAGGAAAGTAGAGTCAGCACGATTAACATAAGAATCTTCTAGTCTTTGTGACAAGACCATAAGACTAAGATAAGGAGTGGTAAGGTACAATAGAATGTAGGAAGTTGAGGTAGTCTGGATCAGATAAGGGTCTCCTAGCCCTGGACAGAAGTACCAAGTCATACATTTCTAATTAGCTAACCATACACAGATTTATACATATGAAATTAGCCAACCCTAGATAGAATGAGTCAACTCTGCATATCAAGAGACTGTAGCCCAGAGAATCAGGAAGGTGTGAATAAGGACAATGACATGATGGGGCACCCACAGGATACCCCCTGGTCCTCCAAGTGTACTGAAACTGCACGTAGGCAGGAAGGATTGCCTATGCCAAACCCATCCAGGGGGCAGAAGAATGTAAGGGGGAGGGCACTCTGATACTGAAATTGACTGTATAAAAGTTGGGTGAGCCCCAGTGTATGTGTGTATTCCCAGGGTAAGGGGAAGCACCCAACTTTGCATTGTTGTAGTAATAAATGTTCTTTGTTCTCAATTTTTGTCTCGAGCAATTTCTTTAAAGGTACTTTAATTTCTAACAAATGGGGGCTCGTCCGGGATCACACTCCCTCCACTGACAGAGTGCCCCGACGACGAGAGTAGGTGCACCCCGGCTGATTCAGCTGGACTCACGGGCGACGGGTGGCTGGTCAGTGGAAGAAGCGAGTGATATCCGAGAAGAGGCATTGAGAACAAACGATGGAAGGAAGCGCACTAGAGCAGTACTACTAGAACTCGGTAAGAGTATTTTACTTGTTTATAAGCATGGGAATAATGGGTAGCAAAGAGGAGAGTCCTGGTACAGGATGTGAACACCAGATAGCTACGTACAGCCCGCTTGGGTTGATGTTATCTGAGTGGGGCACAGGAAAGACCCGTGGTAAAGAGAAACTGACGATGGTCAGGTATTGTTGTATTGAATGGGTTAAATACCTGGTTAAAGGGAGCTCCGTGTACTGGCCAAAATTCGGATCCGAGGATGAATGGATGTGTAAAGCTTTGAACCTATGGCTCTATCAAAACCAGAAAGACAATGTTGAGAGCAGGGAATATGCAGCCTGCTGGCTCAAGGGATCCATTGAACAGCTGGTTTTGAATGAGAAAGAATTCAGGGATAAGAGAGAGGAGGAACCTCTTGTCCCTGAATCACAGGGTTGGGATGTGTTACATTCCCTCCCTCCACCCTATGTTCCTCCTATGCCGGCTCCTATCTTTCCTTCCCCTCCTATGACCTACCCTTCTGCACCTTCCCCACCTCCCCCACCACTAGAGAAGAGAGAAGAGAGCAGGAGTGGTATGATAACTTGCTCACAAAGCACTCGATTACCACCTCTGTTGGCAGGAGAGAGAGGTAACTTTAATTCAGAACAGCGTGAGACTCTTCAGGAAGAAAGGGCAGAACCCTTTGATTCATTTCCCAGGGAGCAGGAACCCAGACCTAATAAGCCAGAAACCAATTGGATGAGACCACGGCGGGAAGTTCCCATGGGAGAGGGTCTCGGTTTCGTAAATGTGCCCCTGACCAGTACTGAAGTGCGTAACTTTAAGAAAGAACTGACCTCCCTGATAGAAGATCCCCAGGGATGTGCCGAACAGTTAGACCAATTTTTGGGACCAAATATATATACAATATGGGGGTCTCGACATAGAATCCCCAGCAGGGGAACAATTGGTACTAACAGGTTTTGTTACCAACTCAGCCCCAGACATTAGGAGAAAATTACAAAAGACAGAAAATTGGCATGAGCAGGGAATAACCCTGCATTTGTCCAGACATCTGAGGAGTGAAATTAATGCCTCGGCACAATTTCTCTGTATTGCCGCTGTTATTTAATTCATGATCACACAAAAAGCATTTGTCCAGACATCTGAGGATAAGCAGAAAGCTAACATTTTGATGCAAGCAGTTAAAGGAATAGTAGATGAGTAACATGGAAAAGGCAGGGACTGTGTGCCAGCTCCTGAATGTTGGGAGAAGCGTCGGGAGTGGGAGAGAAGAGACCAGAGATAATTTCATAAATCACGACTTCCCACTTCAGTCACTGACCAATATTGATTAAAATTCATGCTAAAAATTAAATGTCATAAATGATCGTTTTTCAATACTGTAGAATTAGCGAATTTAACTACCAGTTAATTCCAATTTATGAAATAAATTGTATTCAAATGTGATTTTGCACAGGGAGTACCTGAGAGTTGAGTGATGTTATAACATTTGCAGGGAGAAATGTTTGCGCAAATAGGGTGAGTTCTATACATCTTAACTTTAAGTGTATGTGAGATAAAGAAAGGATCTGATGTGTAAAGTGGCTGGATCAGCCAGTTGAAGGGGGAGTGTGCATGTCCCTTTAAGTGCACTGTGGCACTTGAAATTGAGGCTTCAGGCTCTTGTCTTGCAGGTAGAGGTATTTCTTCTACACATTCAGCAGTCAAGGTCCGTGATTTGAAAGATCACCCACCTCTGGAGAATAAAGATACCTCTGGGGATTCCTATGGGGATTCCTATAAGTTTAATCATTCATTTCTCTGGTGCATTTTCCTCCGGAGTGAAATTAATGCCTCGGCACAATTTCTCTGTATTGCCGCTGTTATTTAATTCATGATAACTTTCCCCCATTCATCAGGTTTATATTTAAATCCGGTAGTGCGGAAGTTACATTGTAAATAATCACGGAGGTAAACCCTGCGCAACTGGATTCAGCTTTTTTTTTCTTTGGCTTGGCTTCGCGGACGAAGATTTATGGAGGGGGTAAAAAGTCCACGTCAGCTGCAGGCTCGTTTGTGGCTGACAAGTCCGATGCGGGACAGGCAGACACGATTGCAGCGGTTGCAAGGGAAAATTGGTTGGTTGGGGTTGGGTGTTGGGTTTTTCCTCCTTTGCCTTTTGTCAGTGAGGTGGGCTCTGCGGTCTTCTTCAAAGGAGGTTGCTGCCCGCCAAACTGTGAGGCGCCAAGATGCACGGTTTGAGGCATTATTAGCCCACTGGCGGTGGTCAATGTGGCAGGCACCAAGAGATTTCTTTAGGCAGTCCTTGTACCTTTTCTTTGGTGCACCTCTGTCACGGTGGCCAGTGGAGAGCTCGCCATATAACACGATCTTGGGAAGGCGATGGTCCTCCATTCTGGAGACGTGACCCATCCAGCGCAGCTGGATCTTCAGCAGTGTGGACTCGATGCTGTCGACCTCTGCCATCTCGAGTACTTCAACGTTAGGGGTGTAAGCGCTCCAATGGATGTTGAGGATGGAGCGGAGACAACGCTGGTGGAAGCGTTCTAGGAGCCGTAGGTGGTGCCGGTAGAGGACCCATGATTCGGAGCCGAACAGGAGTGTAGGTATGACAACGGCTCTGTATACGCTTATCTTTATGAGGTTTTTCAGTTGGTTGTTTTTCAAGACTCTTTTGTGTAGTCTTCCAAAGGCGCTATTTGCCTTGGCGAGTCTGTTGTCTATCTCATTGTCGATCCTTGCATCTGATGAAATGGTGCAGCCGAGATAGGTAAACTGGTTGACCGTTTTGAGTTTTGTGTGCCCGATGGAGATGTGGGGGGGCTGGTAGTCATGGTGGGGAGCTGGCTGATGGAGGACCTCAGTTTTCTTCAGGCTGACTTCCAGGCCAAACATTTTGGCAGTTTCCGCAAAGCAGGACGTCAAGCGCTGAAGAGCTGGCTCTGAATGGGCAACTAAAGCGGCATCATCTGCAAAGAGTAGTTCACGGACAAGTTTCTCTTGTGTCTTGGTGTGAGCTTGCAGGCGCCTCAGATTGAAGAGACTGCCATCCGTGCGGTACCGGATGTAAACAGCGTCTTCATTGTTGGGGTCTTTCGTGGCTTGGTTCAGCATCATGCTTAATGGAGAAATAAACCTGCGAACTGGTCTATGGTGCTGTGTGAGTACTGCAATAGGTGGAATATGATTTAAATTGGTGGCATCGTTCAGAACAATTGGGTGCATAAGAATAATAATATCATTAAGAACTCACAGATCTTGTACCAGATGCTATTCAGTACATCTTGACTTAAGGACTGGAGAAATTGGCATGTTAGAATGAGATTGGCATGGCACCAATATTTCTTGATTCAATAATGACTCCACAAGCTCCAGGATTCATGCAGCAGAACTTTTAAGTGGAATATAATAGAAACTAGCCTGTACTTAAATGATTGTGTGTGCAATCTTCATAAGAACATCTTTTAACTTTTTTTGGTGCCTGTTTTACAGACTGTTTTAAATAAGGCCAGCTCCTGTGAGCTGTGGCACAAGGCATTTTACTTAAGGCAGAACTAAAGGTTGAATATGTTTCAAGTTCTCTTGCAGGGGCTCTTGTGCTGCAATGTCTGTTATGTACTCACTCTAACAAATTGGAGGGTTGTGCCCCATACAGACAAGCAGCTCCAACTGCATTTTAATAAGGTCTAACATATTCAAAACCCATGCAAATATGGTTTGTGTTTCATTTTACAATTTTTACACTAACACAAAGGAAAGTCAGATTGTTATTCATTTTATTAAAATCTAGTGATTGGTTATATGTAAAAGCATGGCAAGAGGATCAACTAAAACCTGCCTGGGATGGTCCCTTCTGTGTACTTTTAATTACAGACACCGCAGTAAGAACAAGAGAGAAAGGCTGGACCCACATTCAAAGAATTAAACCAGCTTCTGAACCACAACATCACGACACACAGATTCAACCCTCAACCTGGCGTGCAGTTCCTCATCCTTCAGACCTGAAACTTACACTGCGCCGTGACAAAGTGCCGTAATGTTACATTTATTGTTGTATTTTTTTAACTGTTTATACATTTATTGTTGTATTTTTAACTGTTTATTTTTTTTAACTGTTTATTCATTTATTGGGGTATTGTTTGTTAACTGTTTATGTCACTTCATTACTCGCTATGTTTTAAGTCCCCCTGGAATAGGGGCAGCAGAGGTTACAATTGTGCTCCTTTAGAATGTAGACAGGGCATGGATTTAATGTATAGTCATAGTGGGATATGGGTTAACAAGGGATTCCAATACAGACCAGGGGAACTGAACAGCTTTAGTGGAGTACATCTAATTTGTATCTTAGCCTACACAGGTATTAAAGACAGGAGTTTTGAGGCGATAGCACAAAGGACATGGTGGGACAAAGACAGACAGAATGGTAGTCAGGATTGTACATGTAGCAGAGAGAGAGAGTTAATACATATGCTAATGTACACAGACAGGCTGCAACTCACAAGTTCAATGATACATCTGCTAATGTTAGCAGACAAGCTGCAACACACAGTTAAATCACAAGAAACAATCCCCCCCAGCTTGGTCTCTTTTCATCACCCCGTGAAGGGGAGCACCAGTTTCCAACAACGTGAGCTGCTTGACACTTTAATATCAGGCTCCAAACAGCCTTCGGAGATCGGTGGCCCTAGGGTTCGGGGCTGAAGAGGACATCAGATACGAGCCACAATCAAACGGAACCGCCTGACTACTGCTACTCGTTCGCTGCTGAAGGCAGTGTCTCTCACAGACTTCGTCAGGACAATGCTTACAAAAGTCGGGTGGTTAAAAGACACTGCTTCAATGTTTCAACGTGAATCTGCCCATGCCCATGTTCAGACGTGGCAACTTCGGACTGATGTGGGATGGCTAGACTCTTTACTGAGAACTGGAGCCTGATACTCGCAACCCTAATAAGCAGCTGGACTCGCTACTCTGACCTTCATGGTGCTCCCCTACCTAAAGACTTTACACAGGTGTTACATTTCGGTTATTGACCAGCTGGGTAAAACAACACCTTATTAGTATTACTGATCTAAAAGAAAAGTGAGGATTGTGAGAGATGGGAAAATTGATCTAAAATTATGAACATGGAAGAAACTAAAGTCCATCAGTAAATGGCTGTAACCAGTACAAACAGGATAAGCTTGGGGCTTAGGATGCAGGAAAGCAGAGTCAGCACGATTAACATAAGAATCTTCTAGTCTTTGTGACAAGACCATAAGACTAAGATAAGGAATGGTAAGGTACAATAGAATGTAGGAAGTTGAGGTAGTCTGGATCAGATAAGGGTCTCCTAGCCCTGGACAGAAGTACCAAGTCCTACATATCTAATTAGCTAACCTTACACAGATTTATACATGTTAAATTAGCCAACCCTAGACAGGATGAGTCAACTCTGCATATCAAGAGACTGTAGCCCCGAGAATCAGGAAGGTGTGAATAAGGACAATAACATGAAGGGGCACCGACAGGATACCCCCCCTGGTTCTCCAAGTATACTGAAATTGCACGTAGGCAGGCAGGATTGCCTAATGCCAAACCTCTCCAGCAGGAGGCAGAAGAATGTAAGGGGGAGGGTATTCCTATACTGAAATCAACTGTATAAAAGTTGGGTGAGCCCCAGTGTATGTGTGTATTCCCAGGGTAAGGGGAAGCACCCAACTTTGCATTGTTGTAAAATAAATGTTCTTTGTTCTCAATTTTTGTCTCGAGCAATTTCTTTAAAGGTACTTTAATTTCTAACACCCTGGTCCTCCAAGTATACTGAAACTGCACGTAGGCAGGAAGGATTGCCTAATGCCAAACCTCTCCAGCAGGAGGCAGAAGAATGTAAGGGAGAGGGTATTCCTATACTGAAATAAACTGTATAAAAGTTGGGTGAGCCCCAGTGTATGTGTGTATTCCCAGGGTAAGGGGAAGCACCCAACTTTGCATTGTTGTAAAATAAATGTTCTTTGTTCTCAATTTTTGTCTCGAGCAATTTTTTTAAAGGTACTTCTATTTCTAACACTCAGAACACTTTCCATCAACTTGCCCACCACAGACGTCAGACTCACGGGCCTATAATTCCCAGGATTACATTTGGACCCTTTCTTAAACAGCGGAACCACACATGGAGTAATTCATGTTCTGTTCTGGGATTTTAAATAAATATTAAGAAAGAGAGAAAGTGTTCAGCCTGGACTAGAAGGGCCAGGCTGCCTGCTTCAGTGTGTCATTGTGAGATGGTTCTAGGAATGGTGCATCTTTGAATATCTGTACCATGTCTAAAGTCTAGTAACTTGTCGTGTAGAACTGTAAGGTCAGGCAGCTTTTACACCTTAAAAGGAGATTTTCTTTGGGGGTTTCCTCAACTTATAATCATATAATTAATAATAGATCAACATCAGGCAGCTTTTACACCTTAAAAGGAGATTTTCTTTGGGGGTTTCCTCAACTTCTAATCATGTAACTGATAATAGATCAACATCAGGCAGCTTTTACAACTTAAAAGGAGATTTTCTTTGGGTTTTCATTGGTTGGTTTGAGTGACATCACAATCCCCATTCACTATATAAACATCATGCAGTGGGCAAGTGATCGGATTATCTGATTGATTTTCAGCTATATTCAACGACTCTCGCATCTAATTATGCTTCAAAAAAATAAAATTACCCCAATATATTTCCCATCTCACCACCCCACTAGAAAAATGGATACGATAATAGAAGAAGACGACGAAGATTTCACAATCGTCCTGAAAGACTCAGGGAGTTCAGGTCACTGTCACCCCAGAGAACATCCAGTTCGCATTGCATGGGAGGAGGATACACCGATAAGACCATGGCGGATCCTCCTTAGAAACATCTTGAACCGGGTGGCAGTGACCTGGAGAATGTGCTGCTGTCTTCAATGAAGAACCATCCTTGGGCATCTCCAATGCCCCATCCTTGGGCATCTCCATCGCCTGCCCGAGAACATCAACATTATGGTGCCCATCATCTCTGCATAGAAAGTGTATAATTGTCTAAAATGCCTATTTTTAATAAAATATGGAATGTTAACTTTATAAAACCGAGTGCAGGTGTCATATCTGCTTTTACCTCTATGTCTGGCAGTTCATGCTCTGCGCAAAATCAAAACTCTGCCTGCACATCTCCTTTAAACTTTCCATCCTCTCCCCCTCTCTCATCTTCATGCTGTGCCCTCTAGAATGGAACCTCATTATTGTGAGGACAAAGGTTCTGACTGTCCACCCGATCTGTGGTATTGGTTGACAATGTAATGAAGTGAATGTGCTGGGTAGAAGAGTTAAGATGTTATGATAACCCTATTCTGAAAGATAGAGCAGACTTTTAAATGATTATCACCTCTTCCATAAATAAAGCCAGCCCCTGGTCTTCTGCACAAATAACACTATTCCCTGCTGTTACACATAACCAGCTGTCAGACGCAGCCCATTCATAAACGGGTTCCTACCCAAAAACAACTGATGGCACAACAAGCTTGTCAAAGAGAATGTGGAAACATCAAAAGCCTGCAGAGGGAGCAGAGCAAAGGCCCTAATGACTTTGCTCCAGTGTCTTTAATTTAACTAACCCTGTTCAAAATCATGATCACTGGGGAAGCAACATTGACATGTGCCAAGTGCTAGGCTCACACTGTCTTAAAGGCCCCTTTTGATCATATCTGCCACAAATCCATATCTTTTCATTCTAGAAAGCCAATTCTATGATAACCATTTTCCTGTCTTTAGAAATAAGAAAACACTGTAACACCTCAGCTTGAAACAATCCCCTCGAAGAAATGGTCACTTAATCAAATGCACCAAAATGTCTTCAATATTGTATTCAGTAACCTTGTACTTTGAATGAGGTTCAACAGTACTGGGGAGGTGACCTTGTCGACCCAACCCTAATTACTGCTCATTCCCACTAGTAGGACTCGAATCAATTCTCTGTGTGTTGGACTTTGTGGTTTGGTTGGACTTCTTGTACCTTGACAGGACTAAAGTGTAACATTGGCGGAGTCGGTAATCTCTCACTGGGAAGATCACTATGTATGGTGTAAGTGGCCACAAGGTCACTGGGACATCGGACGGAGCACCAGTGCACCTTGGGACCCTTGAGCCCGAACTCTTTCCCATTGTGGTCCCTCATACGAGGATGATCTGGGTCCCTGCCGAGAGAAAAAGAACCAGGCAAAGAATCCAAGACAGCGCATATGGTGCCAAGGGCTTATGCTGAGATTACCTACAGTGTTTCCATTGGAAGGAGATTATCTGACTCTTGGGTATCGTTTTAGGGCAGCTGGTTGCGTTTCAACCAAGTCAATTTTAAACTATTTGAACATATGGTGCCTTTCGGGCACTAAAAACATCCCCAACCTCTGCCCCGGCTGTGGGATGCCCACGATTTGACCGTCCATTTCAACTGTTTGTCACCTTAAAAGAGGAAAGTGTGACAGCGGTTCGGACACAGTATCGTGGGAAGGAACGGAGACTGGTGGCATATTTTTCTTTTCAAATAGACCCCGTAGCCCAGGGGCTCCCTCCGTCACCCAGATCCTACCTGCCTTACCTGCCATGATTACGGTTGCCCAAACACCACGTTCTATCAGCAAGTTAAAGTTTATACACGGCACTGGGTGGCTTCATTGCTGACATCGACATAATCACGGCACCTGGGCTCAGTCGAGCTCTTTGGGAGATGAAATGGCCGGGTGCCATGGCGTATAGGTGGTGGGGGAGCTAGGAAGGCCAGTTGCCTGCGTAGGTTTGCCAGCAGGTTTTTGTCGGTGGCTGTGATGTCAGGGTCTGGGCTGAAAAACTCACCCTGCAGGGAAAGCAGTGCGCCATAAATCATCTCCGCTGTTGAAGCCTGCAGGTCCTCCTTGAGGGCCGTCCTAATCCCGAGGATGACCCTGGGTAGTTCGTCCGCCCAGTTTGATCCAGAGACCTTGGCCATATGCGATGCCTTCAGGTACCTGTGGAACCTATCTACCAACCCTTTGGACTGCGGATTGTATGCTGTGGTGTGGTAGAGCTTGACCGCCAGGAGCTTCGCCATCTGAGTCCACAGGGCAGACCTGAACTGCCTCTCTGTCGCTAGTGACATGCGCTGGAACTCTGAAATGGGTGATCTATTGGCTGACCAGATTCCTGGCGCATGTTTCCGCGAGGCCTTCTTAATCGGGAAGGCCTCCGGCCACCTTGTGGCCTGATCCACCACCCTGAGGAGGTAACGAGCCTCCTTGGACACTGACAGGGGCCCAACGACATCAATGTGGACGTGCTGGAATCTGCTAACTGCCGGGTCGAAGTTCTGGATGGGGGCTCGTGTGTGTCACTGGACCTTGGATATCTGGCACCTGGTACAGTTCCTGGCCAGTTCTGCCACCTCCTTCTCTAGCCCGTGCCACACAAACCACTCTGTGACCAACCGCACGGTTGTCTTTACTGCTGGGGGAGCGAGGTCATGGATCAGACTGAAGACCTACACCCTCCACTGCGGCGGGACCACTGTTGAGATGTCGCAGAGCAATGTATCCGGGCTGCTGGACACCTGGATATCCTTGAGTTTGAGGCCCTACATGGTGGTCCACAAGGCCTGTGACTCTCCATCATTCCTCTGTGCCTGAGCGAGTTGCTCGTAATCCAGGCCAGGCACGACAGTGTTGATGGCTGGACGGGAGAGCACATTTGCCACTACATTGTCCTTGCCAGCCCTGTGTCGGATGTCGGTCATGAACTCAGACACGTACGAGAGGTGGCACTGCTGTCTGGTGGACCACGGATACTTTGGCATCGCCAGAGCTTTGTATGGCCCCTCGTACGGTCATCAGTGAGGGGCTTGTGATCTGTGAAGGCTGTGAACAGACTACCCTCGAGGAAGTAGTGGAAATGCCAAATGGCCAAATACAGCACCACGAGCTCTGGGTTAAAGTCACTGTATTTGAGCTCTGGTGGGCATAGCTGCTTGCTGAAAAAGGCCAGTAGGCACCATTGTCCATTGAGCCACTGTTCCAGAACCCACCACTGCCATAGCTGATGCATCCACGGAGAGCACCGTGTGTGCTTCCAGCCATGGGTGGACCAGCGCTGGCTAGAGCTTCCTTTGTCATGATGAAAGCCCTGTCCGCCTCCTCTGACCACAATAAAGTCTTTTCTTTTGTGGCCATGAGTGCGAACAATGGGCTCATAGTGCGCGCGACTCCAGAGATGAAACGATTGTAAAGGTTCACCATCCCCGTGAACTTCCTTCAATCTGCTGCTCCAGAACTCCACCAATCACTGTTCCTGAGGTATCAACTGTGAGGGCTGTGGGTGCATTTGGCCTGGGTGGACTGCAGCGCAGCTTCCACGAATACTCGTGCAGAGTCGTCCCAGGTCAAGTCTTTCGCCTTGCCAGTCATCAGGGTGAAAAGTGGGCGTATCACTCGAACAGCTGCAGGGATGAACCTCTGAGAAAAGTTCACCATCCCCATGAACTCCTGCAGTCCTCTGGTCATACTGAGCCTCGGGGATTTGCGGATGGCCTCCACCTTGCTGAATAGTGTTGTGGCCCCGTCTTTGGTAATCCTGTGACCCAGGAAGTCAATCGTGCTCAGTCCAAACTACCATTTGGCCAGGTTGATTGTAAGGCCCAACTCACATAGGTGATTGTAGAGTCTCCTCTGCCTTTATTGAGGCTGGAAAGGCTACTTTTATACAGTTGGAGTTCCCGCATAATAACTTAAACGGGATTCCCGCCCGCGGGAACATTCTTGCATATGACTCCCCTTCTTCCCCAGCTTGGTGTTGCTTTGTTAGCTGGGCAGCCTGGCCAGCCCCATTTTAGGGCTGCCGGTCTTGCACTGCCCCAGCTTCCAACCGCGCTGGTTCCCAATGCTGGGGATCACGTTAGTGAGTTATGCCGCTGTTTATTACTGCGTGTTGTGCTGGCCTGATCTCCGCACTTGTGGGCTACCATTATCTTTATATAATATTTTCCAATCATTTTGATCTATTTTTCTGCCCAAAACATTTTCCCACTTTTATCTTGGTTTTGCAATTGTGTGTGAGAGTCTGTGAATGCATTAGTGAGTACATGTGCATGCAAACATGTGTTTGTGCACGAGTTCATGAGGATGCAGGCGTACGTTCATGTGTGTGTGTGTGTGTGTGTGTGTGTGTGTGTGTGTGTGTGTGTGTGTGTGTGTGTGTGTGTATATGTCCATTTGTGTGTGCACATGAACGTGCGTGTGCATGTGTGCATGTGGGTGCATGTGTGCAATAAGCCGGCATGCCTGTGTACGAGTGTGTGCACGAGTGGGTGAGTGTGTGCATGTATGCATGTTTACATCTGTGTGATTGTATGTGTGTGCACTTTTGTGTATTCACATGTGTCTGTTTGTAATGGAGAGGGGTTCATGAGGGGTCTCATTTGTAGCCGTACACAGCATCGACCGAATTATGTGGGGCATCTCAGTCTGGGCATCCTGACAGTACTCAATGGCCCACCCTTTCGACGAGAGCCAGGAGGATTTCCTTCCAGAGCATCCCATTTTTGTGTTCAACTTGCCCATTACCTCTTAGGTTATAACTTGTCATGCGTCTGGTCGCGATACCCTTCGCTGTCAGGTACTTTCGCAGCTCGTCACTCATGAAACTAGACCCCCAGTCACTGTGGATGAAAGCGGTGTAGCCAAACATGGTGAAGATCTGCCCCAGGGCCCTGCTGACGGTGGCCGTAGAGGTGTCTGTTCAAGGGATAGCGAAAGTGAAGCCTGAGTACTCATTCACTACCGTGAGGAAGTAGACGTTTCGGTTCCTGGAAGGCAGGGGCCTTTTGAAGTCCATGCCAAGATGCTCAAAGGGCCGAGTGCCCTATACAACATGGGCCTGTGGCATACAGAAGAAATGGGTTTGATACTCCATGCAGACCCAGCACGACTCAGTCATGTCCCTGACGTCCCTGATGGTATATGGCAGGTTCTGGGACTTAATGACGTAGTACAACCTGCTGACACCCGAATGGCAGAGGGACTCATGCAGTGTCTGCAGCCTGTCATTGTGCAGACAAGGCCTGTGTCCCTCGGCAAGGGCGACCATTTGGCTCAGGAGGGTGGATGGGACTCTGTCCGTGGGAACCCAAAGATGGGGGTTAATCACTCCTTGAGTGTATCGTATTTGCCTTCTTTGGTTCACAGTTCAATCTCACTTCTCCTTCTTCCAAGTTCTCTGGATGCACGCAATTCTTATGTTGTATATAAATTTCACCAGGCTTTGGTGCTTGAAAGGTAAATGTTTACCACTCAGGACGGTTCTTGTAGGGATTTTAGAGAGAGATTTGTTGTTCCAGGATCTCCACAACTGAGGTACCACCATTAGTCACCTCAATATCTCACTGATGAAACTTGCCCCGTCAGGGTTTTCCAGATGGTAACTTCTTTCTTCAAGCTACCACAGAGTCCCATTCCTCTTACTCCAAACAACAGGAGTTCTTTCTTCTGCTCAAGCTGTTAGATAAACAGAACCGGGGTGTGACTTTCCTGTAAGCACCCTGCAGAAAGGTACTTGTAGTCATCCTGGCTCCATTTCCAAACAATGGTCATTCATTTTATGACATCAGTTCGATTAACACCTACTTGTGAATGTGCATAATATTCTCCAGAGAGCTTCAATCTTTCTTTAGTCTTTCAAATAAGATCTGTTTTAAAATGTGTGTGTATGTACACTAAATTTCAAATCTTACCAAATTCTCCAAATATATTTATCCATTACAATATCACGTAAGGAGCATTTAAGAGACTCCGAGACAGGCATACATGGGTGAAAGAAAAACAAGGTTGTAGCAGGCGCACAGCGCGGTATTATGAACCGCGTCCGTCAGATCACAGACTTACATGACACATCGCGGGCTAACAGTGCTGGGCACCAAAGTACAGCGAGTGGATCAGATGAAGCACCTGCCTAAAGGCTCAGGGCGCTAATGGCTCGTAGCTTTAACCTGCTGGTTCTGTGGACCGGAAGGTGTTCACTAACGAGCTCATTAACAGGCAGGCTATAAAAGGTCTGTGCATGTCTGCAATAAAGTACTATTGAGTTGACTACCTTTGTGTGTGTTTGCCTTTATTTAGTAGCATCTACAGCAGTAGCTGCTACACGGTATTATTTTTTTGTCAGAAATATCTAGATCAACATAACATCGTGGGCCAAAGGGCTTGTACCGTGCTGTAATATTCTGTCATTTCTTGACTTTGAATATCTGTAGTAGGCAGTGTGAGACTTCAATAATGAGCACAGCAACATTGCAGTCAGGAGTTTGTATCTCCTGGTTGACTTGAGCTTTTCTCTTTTGTACACAATGCTTTATTGTTCTGGTCAGTAAGAAAAGAAGTATCGTGCATGTTAAATATGTCATTATGTCTGCAAGTAACATTGGAAAGAGTCAGTAACACCAAGGTAAATAGCACCCTGTAGTGGCTGGTGCAGTTTCCTGATGGGAAGAAGTTATCCCTCAGTGGCTACAGTGATGTGAAAATGTGGGTAAATTATTTTGTATATGATTTATACATGGACAAATTAGCTGTTGTTTGTTCCAATTTCAGGTAGGTGTGGTTGCAAAGTGGGTAAGGATAGAAAATAGTTGGGGATCAACAACTGGGGCTTGCGATTGATGGTGTGAAAGTTGATATGGATACTCAGAATAAGGCTAATCTGATTAGGTAAGCCACTGGCTCTTATACTTCCACCAGACGTGAATCTAGAATTGAATTTTGTGTCATTTATGGTGGGTAACTTCAGTCTATTGATTGTAAAACTAAATTAAGAGCCCTTTTTCCCCTGGCTGTGCTAAAAGATTGTTTTGTTTATTAACTAAATTTTTCTGAGAGGGAGAATAGACTGAAGCTGCTTTCCTACTCGTTGGTGATGAATTTTGCAGTAAGATCTTTCAACTAATGACAGACTCCTAATTACCACATGCAATCCCCAGTAACTTTATCATTTCTCCCACCTTCGACATGATGGAGTCTGTCGGACTCTGGCTTTACCTTACTCTTAATTTAGTCTATGTGTAGTCTGAGTCCAGCGTGTTCTTTGAATGAAGTGATAGGAGAAGGTATTCGGTTCAACAGTCAATTTATTACACAGCACAAGAATAAAACTTAACAGAGCTCTGGGTCACTCATTAGTTCATAGGTCACCTGCACAGTGAGCTACTCCCCAAGACTGACCCCTATTGTCCAGTTGGTTCAGTTTATATAGGTCAACCTTATCATACAGAACAAAAGTTGGCTTCCTTTGCTAGATTTCATTATCATACAGAACAAAAGTTGTCTTCCTTTGCTAGATCTTTTTGCATAAGGGTTATCACAAGTCATCTCCTGTTTTGCAGATATCTGGGGTGTAGCACTCCCATCTTAATCCTCCAGGCCAGACTATCCTGTTGTGTTGATCAGAAATTAATTCATCCCCAGATATTTCTAATCACCATTCTGTTCTTGTCTGGCCAATTTCTGCTGTTCTCTTTAACACCTCCTCATGCCTTAATCTTCCTCCTAGACTGGTTTTCCATTCCCTTTGTTTCTTGCAGGCCATTCTTTGTTCTGGTCTGGCCTGTGTCTCCTGTGCTACTCACCACCTCCTTCAGTTTGAGCATTCCTCCTAAATCGTTTTATGCATTTCCTCTCCCTGTATTTGGGAGCAGACCATTTTGCTCAGCCAACTTTGCTCCATGCTGTGATTGCCACTTAATCACATTCCTCTTTTTCCCTGAACCAAGCAGTAAATATAAACTTATTAATTAATCATTTCTTTCATAATGTTTTAACCCCTAGATTCCAACAAGTCCCACCTTCCCCTCCCCATTTTCTACTTTTGCCAGGAACTGCTTTCATCCTGACGTTCTAGTTCACTCATCTCTCCCCACACATTCCTCCCTGTCCTCGGGGATTTTCTCCTGCAATTTGCATCAGTCACCTCCATCCAGGGACCTAAACAGCCATTTTCATGCAGGGTAAAGTTTCACATGCCCCTCCTCCAACCATGTCCGTACCCCCTATGGCAGGAAACCCAATGCAGAGTAAATGACAGATTGGCTGAGCACCTGGACGTTAATCACAATGGCCATCTTGGCTCATGGTGACAAGCCGTTTTAAGTTCCATTCCATTCCTACACTGACCCTTGTCTTCTGCCTCCTCCATTGTCAGGGTGAGGTCAAATCCAGAGGAACCATCTCTTATTGCATTTCTGTAGTTTAATACTCGATGGTATGAATATGGAATTTTCCAAGTTCTTGTAACCTGACCATCACCCCCCACCCCCCCAACCAGGTTTCACTCTCTCTCCTGCTGATTCACCCAGTTCCCCTCGTATTCTCCCTTCCAAACCAGATGACTTATAAATGTGGGCAAAGAAATGGCAGATGGCGTTTAATCTGGACAAGTGTCTTGCACTTTGAGAGGACTTGTAGTCGTGTTGCAAAGAGGGATCTTGGGGTGCAAGCGCTAGCTCCTTGAAAGTGGCAACACAAGTGTAGGGTGTTAAAGAAAGTATTCTTCATTGAGCAGGGCATGAAGTATAAATGTAGTTAGGCCACATTTCAAGTGTTTTCTGCAATTCTAGTTGCTGTATGCCAAAAGGAGTTTATCAGGAGGTTGCTTGGGTTAGAGCATTGGCTCTGAGGAGAGGTTGGACAAATTTGGATAGTTTTCTCTGGAGGATTGGAGGCTGAGAGATGACTTGGTTGAAATTTATACAATTATTGTAGTCCTGGAGATGGTCGATGTCTTCTTCCCCTGCCCCCATGGGAAATGTAAAAATACTACGAAGTCTATATTGAACTTGAGAGGGGTAAAGGAGAGAAGTGAGGCAGGTTTTTGTACAGTGCGGTGGGGGTCTGGCCCACGCTGCCAGGATAATGGTGAAATCGCCACGATTTAAGAGGCATTTGGTTGGGCACATGAACAAGAGGGAATGGGTGATGTTTATGGACCATGTGCTGACAGATGGGATTAATTTAAATGTGCTTCTTGTTCACCACAGACAATGTTTGCCAAATGGCCTATTCCTGAGCTCCACTGTTGTGGGATGATTCACCTGTTTTCAAGGATTGTTGCCGATGGGCAGTAAACTTTTCACAGAGATCTATCTCCAATGAATGTATTTAGAACATTTCCATTAGTTAATTCCCTGTAGAAACAGCAATTTATAATTCAAGCTGTGTAGCCACAACAATAATGCAAAATTTGAAGGCCATCATTACTGAATCCATTTTAATCAGCCTTCACCTTGGACAATGTTCAATTGAGACCAGAAAAACAAAATGCAGCTTTTAACCTCTAGGAAAGATTAGTAATCCTCTGTACCACAGAATTATTTCTGAAAAAAATATTTGGAACATTTTGTGAATTCAACTTGCAAAGAGGTGATGAAAAGGAACGACAACAAGATTTTTAAAAATTAAACCCAGAACATTTATTAGAAGACGTTCATCACAATAAACATGTTTAGGTTCAGAAATGATCGATTCTGGAATGTCATGTGGCAGGAATAAAAGGAATGAAGGATAGATATATTCCAAGGAAAAAGAAATGAATGATTTGGATTGTGGTTTAAATGGTTTTGTGGCCAAATTTTCAAAGGTCACCAAGATAGATGACAGAGTAGGAAATGTAGAAACCGTAAAGTTGCAGAAAGATACAGACAGATTAGGAAACTGGGCAAAATTATGGCAGATGAGATTGAACACCTTTGGCAGTGGAAATAAACAGGAAGCATACTATTTGGATGGGATGAAAATTCAGACCTTGGATGTGCAAAGGGACCTGGGTGTCCTTGTGCAAGGAAACCTAAAAGTGAATGACCAGGTGATATTGGTAATGAAGAAAGCGAATGCTATGTTGGCATTCATTTCAAGAGGAGTAGTGTACAAGAGTAAAGAGGTGTTGATGAGGGCTCTATGGGGCATGGATGTCTCCCTTGGTGGGTGAATCGAGGACAAGAAAATTAGAGGTTAATCATATGAAACAGAGATTAGGAAGAACTTCTTTAGCCAGAGGGTCATGGACCTGTGGAACTCGCTGCCGCATACAGCAGTGGATGCCAGATCATTGGGAGTATTTAAACAAGAAATAGACAAGTTTGTCGTTAGCGAGGGCATGAAGGGATATGGGGAAAAGGCTGGAAATTGGAAGGAGTGTAGAGTAGCTTAGTGTCAGTTTATGGAGCAGACTCGATGGGCCTAGTGGCCTGGTTCTGTCCTTTGTCTGTGATCTTGTTCTCATTTGAGAGACATTATTGAAGGCAACTGAGAAAAATGTAAAAATTCTAGGCGGTTGTTAGAGTAGGTTATTAGTTTGGCATCTCTATGTAAAACTCCAAAACTATCTGTCACTTTGGAGCAGTGCTGGTCCCTCTAATGCCTGAGGAACATAGACTTTCTAATATGTCATGTGTTCTTTCAGCTACAAATGATTCTCTTATTCAAACATGGCCAGAGGTCACTCGTATTTCATTTCAGTCTCACAATCGTTTTTAGTGGTTTTTCAGTTGTAAATGTGGCAAATTCCATTTTGGGAGTGGTTTCTTGTCACATTTTTCAGTGATGTATTTGGAAAAAAAATGATGTTGTGTGGACTGCAGCTCTTGAATGCAAGTGAACTTCATTTGTTGTCCTTCCAATGCCATCTGCTGCCTGACGAGCCTTCAAGCTGGGTCCTGCCCTTTCCAAGCCTTGCTCAAGTGTTCCCTCACCTCGTGACCACATCATAACGGTGACAATAAGCCACCATATAAAGACAGTGTCTATGAGACGCAGGCTCGTAATACACCTGGATTATCTTAAAATCGCAAAATTGGAATGGCCAGAGTTGTGCGTAGTCCATAGATCTGAAAGCTGCTCGGCTTCACGGTTATATATGGTTCTGAAAAAAACTAGGGATTGGCGGCGTTGCAGAGATGATCGTGCCCTGAACAATTCCACCATGCCTTACTGATAGAATATTCCAAATTTACAAGACTTCTCAGCAAACCTCCACGGCCAATATGCATTTTCCAAAATAGATCTAGTACGTGCTCACTATTAGATTCCATTTGAGTCTCCAGACTCACCGGAGATGCTCCCGTTCAGCATGTTTGAGTTTCTGAGAATACCATTCGGTCTATGGAATGCAGCTCAGACATTCCAGTGGTTCATGGATCACGAACTCACTGGCCTTGGGTTTTTTTGGTGCTTGTGTTGATCGAGGAGATTCTGGTTGTAAGTGTGGTTGAAGAGGAGCACAAGAGCCACCTTATCTCATTGTTTCCGAGGCTTGAGGAATGTGGCATCATGATCAATCCCAGGAAAGTGTTTCTGGTGCTACTGATCTTGTATTTTTGGGACTGAGATTTATGCAACATGGTATTTTGCCTGATGAATGTAAAGTATGTGGAATTTGAGAATTTATTCCCCCCATTATGTTTGGCCAGTTGTGATGGTTTTTAGGCATGAGGAATTTTTATTGCTGTTTCCTGGTGAATGCCGCAGCATCTCTATTACCTCTTGCTGAACGACTCAAAGGATCTGATGTCTTTTTCCAAAAATACCTTAACTTTGGGAGACGATGCTGTGTATGCTTTCCAAATGCCACTAAGCTTGTACATCAAATGCCCAAGGCCTTGCTCTCTTACCACAGATGCATCTGTCAGTGCTGTTGGAGCAGTGTTAAAACAACTAGTCTGTGGGCAAATGGAAACTGGTAAAGTATAGAATATTTGGGCAAGAACTCTTAGCTATCTATCTCGCAGTGAAACATTTCAGTTTAAAAAAATATTTATAGTTTTGTATATGGTACAATATAATAATATAATTGTATCCAAATGATACTTACATTGATCAAAAAATAAATATTGTACTGTACATAAAAGTGAGAAGAGTAAAAAGTTAAAAAAAATACACATCTAGGTGCAAAGCTACTGTGATAACTATTCCCTCCCAAAACGAAAGGCAGGATATTAATAAAATAGTAGAATTAAACCAACATGATAAGGTTCAACCATTAAGATTAATGAAAAGTGGTGGTGGGGTGGAGAAGTGAAAACATTAGATATCCAAACCCATATCTAAATATGGTTTCCATAGTTTGAAGTATGTATCGTTCCCAGTTCTAATATTATAAGTCACCTTTGCTAAGGAAATACAAGTTTGCATTTCCCCACAATCAATTTTAAGATGGGATTCAGATTTCCATGGAATTGCTTTTTATCTCCTGGCCCTGCCAATGCGATTTATTAAAATAATTAATTGGTTTTTTGAGAACTTGAATTAGGCTTCCGAATCATATACATTTCCCAAAAGTAAAAGCTCGGGTGTTAATGGTAAACAGTTTTATAATTTGTTCCAAAAAATTGCCCACATCTTTCCAAAATGATGTCACCTTGAGACATGATCACAGAGAATCTATAAACGTACCAATGTCTGTGCCACATTTAAAACATAAATGTGAAATATTTGGAATAAATTAATTGATGTGGCATTAAATATAATTGATGAAGAAATTTATCATTAACTAATCTATCGAAAACATTAATTACTGTCCCAACAAATGTCAGACCAGCAAAATGGGTCAATTTCAGTTCCCAAATCTAATTCCCATCTTTCTTTTGATTTATTCAAGTCTGGATTTGGAGATTCCTCTTGATGTCGAAGATACAATTTGGAAATAAGTTTCTTTGTAATTCCCTCATGAATCCCAATCTCCATCCAAAATTTTATCTTTTTATTGGAAGGTCATCCTTTGACCATTTGTACAGAGCACCATCCTCTTCTCCATACTGCAAGTGCAAGCACACATCTCTACTTGCCCAGAGAGATTCAGCGCTTGGACTTCATCCTACAATTTTCATTGGACACACACACATCTGAGGAAAGGCAAATGCTGTCGCTGTTGCCCTATCCAGTTGTGACATTACATGCAACTCCTGCCATCGATTTCACTGCCATGGCTCATGCACGACACACTGATCCTGATTTCATCTGGTGTAACCAGATCAACTCTGGTCTCCATCTTCAAGATGGGACCCTGGATGAACTGGGTGAAAAGTTGGTCTGTGATTTTTTTTTCCCCCAACAGGAAGGACTAGGCCGTTTGTGTGGGTGGCTGTGAGGTAGGAAATTTTCTCTTCACAATCTATCTCTTTCTTGAAAAGAGCATCAATCAAACTGGTTAAGGAACATTTTAGCTGGCTTCGTGTTAAACAGAATGTTGGATTATGGGCAAAGACTCGCTTGCTGGGTCAAAGCCTTAAAGTCTCCAGGCACATGAAATTCAATCTGGGGGATTTTGTTGTTTTGGATTCCCATTTCCAGCACGTGGACCTTGTGGCTTGGAAGGTCCACTTCCGCCATCTTGACAATGTACTTATCTGCTCACGTGTGAGGACTGAACTACCAGGTGACAGGATGAAATTTCTATCATTGGTATCTCTGCAGTGACAATTCCTTGGGCTTTTGTGGATCATTGGATTCCATCTTTTGGTGTCCAGGCACTATTACAATAGCTCGAGGGTCTCAGTTTGAGTCAGCATTGGTCTGAGCTCTCACTGATCCTCTGGGCACGACCTGAATTACAGCTAAGCGTTTCAGGCCAACAGCTTCTTTGAGCATTTCCAACATTGGTTGCTTCAATAACATCCCATTAAATGTTCACCGATAAGGGGTCTCTACATTATGCAAACCAGAAGATATGCAGGTATACAATCCTTTATCCAGAACCCTTGTGGGGAGGGTGGGGGGGGCGGGGGGGTTTCACTGTGTTTCGAATTTCAGATTTTTCTGGATTTCGGAAAGCCAGATTTACGCCCACCCAAATTGTGCTGCTGTATCCACCCCTACTCCCTTCCAGTCATGCTGCCATTTTCCCCCCATCCCTCGCCCGCCTGACTCGCGCTTCCATCTCACTCCCCACTTGCTGGTGTTTGGAGCTTTCCGGATTTTAGATGTCGATACGAAGGATTGTGTAGTTCTACTTAACAATGAGGAATGATCAGACAAAATCCTGCTCTTATACTCTGCATGTATAAATCTACCCTGTAATTGGGCTGACGTTAAGCAAAAGTCGATTCTAGAAAAAGGATCATGTCTGGGTGAAAAAAAAGTCTTTTTCTGTCAGATTTAATGTCCTCCAGATTCCCATCAAATTCAAATCTTTCATGGAGTCTAACCTCCATTTAGCCATTTTGGTTCTTTGTACAGTTTTTGGAGTTGCCCATTCAGAGCCAGCTCTTCAGCGCTTGACGTCCTGCTTTGCGGAAACTGCCAAAATGTTTGGCCTGGAAGTCAGCCTGAAGAAAACTGAGGTCCTCCATCAGCCAGCTCCCCACCATGACTACCAGCCCCCCCACATCTCCATCGGGCACACAAAACTCAAAACGGTCAACCAGTTTACCTATCTCGGCTGCACCATTTCATCAGATGCAAGGATCGACAATGAGATAGACAACCGACTCGCCAAGGCAAATTGCGCCTTTGGAAGACTACACAAAAGAGTCTGGAAAAACAACCAACTGAAAACCCTCACAAAGATAAGCGTATACAGAGCCGTTGTCATACCCACACTCCTGTTCGGCTCCGAATCATGGGTCATCTACCGGCACCACCTACGGCTCCTAGAACGCTTCCACCAGCATTGTCTCCGCTCCATCCTCAACATCCATTGGAGCGCTTACACCCCTAACGTCGAAGTACTCGAGATGGCAGAGGTCGACAGCATCGAGTCCACGCTGCTGAAGATCCAGCTGCGCTGGATGGGTCACGTCTCCAGAATGGAGGACCATCGCCTTCCCAAGATCCTGTTATATGGCGAGCTCTCCACTGGCCACCGTGACAGAGGTGCACCAAAGAAAAGGTACAAGGACTGCCTAAAGAAATCTCTTGGTGCCTGCCACATTGACCACCGCCAGTGGGCTGATAACGCCTCAAACCGTGCATCTTGGCGCCTCACAGTTTGGCGGGCAGCAACCTCCTTTGAAGAAGACCGCAGAGCCCACCTCACGAACAAAAGGCAAAGGAGGAAAAACCCAACACCCAACCCCAACCAACCAATTTTCCCTTGCAACCGCTGCAATCGTGTCTGCCTGTCCCGCATCGGACTTGTCAGCCACAAACGAGCCTGCAGCTGACGTGGACTTTTTACCCCCTCCATAAATCTTCTTCCGCGAAGCCAAGCCAAAGAAGACAGTTTTTGGAGATTTATCCAACGCACAATTAAAATCCCCACCAACCAAAATATTTTCATTAGCTTGACCCAGATTAAAAAAAAAGTTTCAGAAATAACTTCTTCATCATCTTCATTGGGTGGATAAACATTCATCAAAATCCATGCTTCAGCAAAGATTTTACAATTCACCAACAGCTCTCTACCCGATGTGGCAGAGAATGATCCCAACTGAAACAGTATCTCCTTATGAGTCGAAATAGCAACACCTCTAGCATTCGAATTAAATGAAGATGCCAAAACATGTCCGACCCAATCTCTCTTTAATTTCAGATGTTCTTTCTCAGACAAATGAGTTTCTTGCTAGAAAGCAAGATCAACCTTCATTTTCTTTATATATGCCAATATTCCCTTCCTTTTAATCGGATTATTAAGTCCTTAAACATTAAAGATCACAACATTTAAATGAGACATCACTTAATTTCCTCCTGAGATTGACACTTCACACAGCAATTACAATTATATATATAAAAAATACTCAACCCCCCCCCCCCCTTTCAAACAATAATAAACCCTGTAAAAAACCTATAAGTACAAGAGTCGGACCCACCCCCACTGTGGACCAGGTGCAGTCAATACCACAAGTGGCAGATGACTTTAGAAGTAGCAGAGTTAACCACCACCCCCCAACCGAACATTAAACCCATCAGTCATCCCAGTGATAACACCCACATTGAGCTTGAGCTTCATCTTCAACATCACTCACCGATTCTGATTCCAACTTCTTTTTCCCGTCCCCTTCCCAATCTTAACTTTCGCTATTTTCCCCATCGGTTCCTTCAAATCTGAGAAGGAATTCGCAAAAGTTAATGCACCATAAGGACTCTCAAAACATTGAGACTGATCTGGCCCATAAATCACCTTAAATATCGTCAGATATCGAAAAGTAAACTTATGCCCTTTCTTCCACAGCACTGCTTTGACCAGATTAAACTCTTTCCATCACTTAATAGTCTGACTTAAATCAGCATAAAATAAAACCCAATTCCCTTGAACCATCGTAGGACTTTGATCAAGGCGACTTTCTGAACCGAAAGCTGCAAAATCATTTCTCTGTCCTGATATCGCAAACATCTTAAAAGAACCGCTCTTGGCATTTGACCCAGGAAAGGTTTTCTCCTCAATGTCCTATGAACCCGATCTAAAAAACTTGACTCCCAACATCTCTGGAATCCATTTCCAAAAATAATTTTACAGGATCTGAACCTTCAATATCTTCTGGCAGACCAACTATCTTATTATTACGACAACTTCGATTTTCCAATGAATCAATGTTTTGTAACAAATCTCTCTTCTGGACATCAAAGCCTGTAAACAAATCCTCAATATGATCCATTCTCTCTGCATAATCGTCCACACAGTCCTTACAGTCAATCAAACTTCTTGTATCTTCTTAAATTGATCTTGTCCAGTGTCCACTGCTGTTAAACACTTATTAATATCAACTTGAATAGATGTAATTTCTACACACATACCAGCCATTTTTTCCTTCATAACCAGCAAATTGATCATTTAAAGTTTCAAAACCTTAGGCCATAGAATACATCATCTTTTCATATTGTTGGATAAGTTCTATAGACATGAGGTTGACTTCCATCCCTGTTATAGGGGCCTTGAAGACTGGGCAATGTGTCTTTGGTGAAATAACAGCTTTCATTGGAGAAGGAGATTTTCTAAAAGCCTTAGGCCTCCCTTCAATGAGTCCAGCTGCACTAATTCTTGCTCTTCTTCTAGAACTTCTGAGTTGTCCTCCTCCACCTCTTCTCTTCCACCAGATACCTGGCAGCCCTATGTTAGGTAAAAACATCATGAGCTGGGAATGTAGAGGGAGTCACCCAGTGCTGGGCCGTAACAAGATGGAGTTGTGACCTTGTACTCTCAAGATAAGAGTGGGGATGACAAATTGATGTGCAGGAGGCTAGCAGAGAGGGACAGCAACAGTTTATTCATTGGACAATGTCATGGTATGATAATTTACTAAGTACGTATCCTAAGGTATATAAAGAACACCACTTGCTGATAACGGCAGAATGCGCCTTCTCCAATTAACACTGTTAGTTGCAAGTGTTATAATCCGGTAATAAAGAACAAAGAACCTTGATTTCGACTCAGTCTGGTGTCTGACTCACTCATTCATGAACAAAGCAGACCCAACACCTACTGTGGATGGGATCCAGAATTTTGTTCATGCGAGAACTTCCACGCATGCTGAGAAGCTCAGTAGCCTGCGGGTGAGCATCTCCAGATGCACCACTGCATACAGGCAGCCCCCCTCCCTGCTAAATCGCGCTCGCATTCAGGCACCCAACCCCCACTCTCCTTAGTCAAGCCCGGCTCATGTCAGATTCCACGCTCGTGTTCCATCTGGCCCGACGCCAGGCTAAAGATCTCGGCACCATCTTGCATCTTCAGATGCGCTGAGGATGCGGACGTTTTCTCCAGCTGCTCCCGACTTCCATGTTGAGGCTTCGGATCCATCTCTAACTGCTCCCGAGTTTCCTTCTGGAAGGTCGGCCTTGCTTCTGTACTTTTCTGTACTTTTCATGCCTGTACTGACCAGTACAGGCATGGGCTGTCCTACCCTCCTGATGAAATCCTCTCCTAGACTCCTCCCTGGACTCCTCCCCTGTGACCTAGGCCATAAAGGTCGAGCCACCTCTTCCTTCCCTTCACTTCCCTCACTTGGACCCGGGCCTGCAGTCTTGTGTGTAATAAAGCCTATCATTCCCCTCAGTCTTTGTCTCTGTGATGTACTGCCCAACACAGCTTTTTTCCTTCCTTCATTTCCAGAATCCTACAGTCGTAAATTACTGTTCAAAACATTGATAAAGTCAAAAAAAGTCACTACATTTCGAGTATTGATTAGTTCAATCAGGGAGAGGTGTCTCCTCACGTCTTTTTCCTACGCCAACTTTCCACGACACCCCCTTCAGCTGACTCTTTGAACACCATCCAATCCACGGATGAGAGGAATAATGTTTTGAGGAGCACTTGATGGCTCTGGGCCTGTACTCGCCCGAGTTTAGAAGGATGAGGCAGGACTAATGAAATCTGATGAATAGTCAAAGGGCTGGATAGAGAGGATTTTGGCAGTAGTGGGAGAGTTTAGGACCAGTGGGCACAACCTCAGAATAAAAGGATGTCTGCTTAAAACGGAGATGGAGAAAACCTTTAATCTTGAGCAGTAATTTTCAAACTTCTCCTCTTACCCCCCCCCCCCCCACCCCACAACCAACCCCTCGGCTCATATTCCATTTAATCCCTGTGCCAGAAGTGTTCTGTTAGTAAAGGACCACTTAAGGTGGTATGTGATTGGGAAAAAAAGGTTTGAAAACCACTGTTTTAATCGTACCTCATTGACTTGTTCTGTGTGTGGTTTCATAACTCCAGAGGAAATGGGCCAATGACAATTTTTCTCAAGCAAAATTTTTCCTTCACTATTGGGTCTTCAGCAGTCTTTCTCAGCCTTTTTTCTCATTCATATGTCACTTTAAGCCACCTCTTACTCATTTTTCGACACTCCAAAGAATTAAGTCCCATCCTGGTCAACCTTTCCCTGTAGCTCAACTCCTGAAGACCTGGCAGCGTCTTAGTAAATCTTCTCTGCCCTCTTTCAATCTTACTAATACCCTTCCTGTCACTAGGCGATCAGAACAAGGCACAAAATTCTCCAAATTTGGCCTGACCCACATCTTATATAACCTCACCATAACTTCCCAACTCCTATTTTCAATATGTTAATTAATGAAGGCCAAGATGACAAAAGCTGTCTTTTGAACCCTGTCTTCCTATGACACCACTTTCATGGAATTATGTAACTGTGTTTTATCTCTTATTGTTGATTTCTACAACTTGGCTGTTCAATTTTATAACGTTGGCTTCTGGACTATTTTATTGTGCCCCTTGATCTGGAGAGTTCTGGCAGAGCAAAGCAATTTTGTTTTCTTTTGTCAGGTCAAATTTTGTCACATTGATCCAAAAACAAGTATTTTCAGCATTTCTTCATTTCAGATTCTCTGCAGCTGTCTGTCGTATTGTACCTCACAGTGACGGCATCATGTTTGTCTTGTTTATCCTCTACCCCTCCATCCAGATAGATGTGCTGATCAATGAGTCGACTCCACTCATCCAGAACCACTGCCATTTCTGGTGCTCGGGCTTTTCATCCCACGTATTCATTTTGTTATTTCTCCTCTTCTTTTTCTCAGGTTTGTTTGAACATCTTTCTGAATCCCAGTAAAAGGTTATCGACCTGAAGGTTTTAACTCCGATTATTTTTCCAGTAGATGACCTGCTAAGTATTTCTAGCATTGAATTTTTATTTTACTGCCTTGGTATATTACTGAGTGCTTTGAATGGGAGAAGAAACGTGGGTTGCGTTAAGTAGAGATGTCTAGATTATGGAGTGGATTTAGAAAAATAGACGTAAAAGGGGAGGGTGCATGGCAATAGTTAATTCATCTTTTCAAATTGTTTTTTGAGCTATGATTATTTTCTGATGTACGCACAGTTTTCAGAATTAAAAATTTATTGTGATGAACATGTCACCAAATTTGTCATTTTTATGGCAACAGTACAGGTACAAATATTCTAAATTACATTTTAAAAGAAAGAAATCCTTTGTGCAAAATGAAGAGTAAGTGATGGAGAGACTGTTGTTCCTTGTCCATTCAGAAATCTGATGGCAGAGGGGGAGAATCTGTGTTTGTACCATTGGATACTTGTCTTCAGGCTCCTGGAGCTGTTTCCCTGATGATTGCAGGGTGAATAACGCCCGGCCTGGGTGGTGAGGGTCCTTGAGGATAGAGGTTGTTTTTTTGAGACTCCGCCTCTTGGAGAAGTCCTTAATACATGGGCTAAGGATGAAAGGGGAAAAGTTTAGTGGAAACATTAGGGGAAACTTCTCCACACAAGGTGGTGGGAGAGTGGAACAAGCTGCCAGCTGCATGAGGAAATATGAGCTCAATGTTAGCATTGAAGAATTTGGACAAGTTCAGGGATACGAGAGGGATGGAGGGCTATGGAATGGATGCTGGTCAGTGAGATGAGGCAGAATAAGAGTTCTTCAGTGGGAGTGCAAAACCATAAGCCAGACAGCTGGGTACTCACCCATGTAATGGACCGCACATGGTGCAGCATGCCGAGGAATGGCACGTTGATCTGTGGAGTCTCCTGCCAGAAAGCGCAGGATACTCACGGGGCTTAATTTAAATCTGCTGGCAGCAAACTCTTAATGATGTCCCACCTTGTCACATGGAGCCCGGCACATATAACCAAATGACAGTTTACAGCATGGAAACAGGCCATATCGGCACTTTGAGTCCATGCTGGTTCACATGAACCACTCCATTAGTTTTCCCCTCCCACACTCTGCCCATATCCCTCAACCCCCTCATATTCATGTACACATCCAACCTTCTTTTAAATGACAGATAGGACCCTGCCGCAACTATCTCTTCTGGAAGATCATTCCATTCTGCCACCATTCTCTGAGTGAAGAAGCATCTTCTAACATTTCTCCTGAAGTTTTTCCACCTTACCCTTAACTTATGCCCTCTTGTTCCAACCTCCCCTACCCTCAGTGGAAAGAGACAGCTCACGACTAGTCTATCTATTCCCTTCATAATTTTAAATACCTCTATCATAACCCCCTTCAACCATCTACATTCCAATGAATAAAAGTCGCAGTCTCCTTAATCTATAATAGTAACCACACCCTTCTTATTTTTTAGTTTTACCCATACTGCCTCCCTCGATGAGCCCTCTAGTTTCTCTTGCCTCCGCTCCGCTGTAATATCTTCCCTGACAAGTAATGTGGTATATAAAAGAGGCCTGTAAAGTCTGAATAAAGCAGTCTAGTGTTGACTAACCTAGTGTGTGTGTGTGTGTGTGTATTATTTTCGTAGCTCCACCGAAGTCACCGCTACAATTGGTGACCCAATAAAACCAGGTTCCGCCTATTTCTCCTGGACACGCTGGAATTGACTAGACATGAGCTTTTAAATATGGAGGGCCTGGGTGACAGAGATCCATCTGATCTAATGAATGACATGCTCGCATTAGCAGATGGACATTCTCATTGTTTCCTTTTTGAGACTCTATTCCTGTCTAAACTCCAAGGTCATGTCGCAATACCAATCATTAACATGGATTTCCGCCATCCCCATGACATAGCACGGGAGGCTGACAGGCTCGATCATACTTCAACGTGAGTCTGCTCACGTACAGTCTGTTTTCACAGTGGATCCATATCCCGTGTCCTATGACACTCCTATATCTGCAGTTCAGTCAAAGAAGGATGAACGCGCTAATAGGCGGCGAGAATGGTGTTTTTACCATTGCGGAAAAAATGCCCATAAATGTGTCCCTCTATTAGAGAAAAAAGGCAGGAAACGAAAAAGCCGGCTACCATTAATGGCCTCGGCAATTGGCACAAGTATGGGTCTATTGTATCTTCAAGACGATTCTGGTAAGCACATTTCTTTTAGACACGAGTGCTGTGGTCCATTTGCTCCCGCCAACCTATTTTGAAAATAACACATAAATAACAACACCTGGCTCTTCAAACAGCAAATGGGAGGATAATTCCCTGCTTTGGCACAGGAAGGGTCATGATTGGGATAGGAGGTGCGACATTCCATTGGAATTGCCTGTTGGCTTCCTTTGCTCAGCCCATTATGGGTGCAGATTTTTTAAGGTCCCATGACTTGCCAGAAGATGTGAAGTGGAGGAAATTGGTTCATGCAACCACTTTTCAAACATACCCACTGGTATGCAGCAAAGGGAGAGTTTCCCATCTCAGGGTGCATACCCTGCACAAAGATGCATATGCTGCCCTGATCAATGAATTTCCCAGTATTATCTCTCCTAATTTCAATACCTCCAAAACAGTATGTCGATGGCCATTGCCAACTCCTCACATTCTTTAGGCAACATCTAGGGCCATCGGAGATGAAATATAGTGTATTGTATCGAGCCACACAGCACTTCTGATTTGTTTTGGAGGGTCGGCATTTCACTGTGTTCACAGAGCACAAGCCACTCGTGTTTTCCTTCAGCAAAATAATGGATCCATGGTCGGCAAGACATTAACATACATTTCAGAATTTACCACGGACGTGCGCTATATTTCTGGTAAAAACAATCTCATCACGAATATGCTGTCCAGACCGACTGTATATCATATTCAGGGTTAGATTGATATTCCTGAATTAGCCAGTGTCCAGGCAATGGACCCCGATGTTCAGGCATACAGTATGGCCATGACTAACCTGAACATACAGCAGGTGGCACCACAACTAGGCGGCCAACCTTACTTTGTGACGTCTTTGGGCTCCAATAGACCAGTGATTCCGCCATCTTGCAGGCAATGCTTTATTGACCAGATAATCAGCTTGTCTCATCCGTCCTTCAGAACATCTGTCAAGCTCATGTCAAATAAATATGTATGGCATAGGCTGAGAAAATGCATCATGCAATAGGTCTGCACATGTACCTCCTGCCAGACTTCCAAAATTCAGCGCCACACTAAGGCATCTCTTCAACATTCCTGGCTGTACACAGGTTGATGGAACACATCCATGTGGACCGGCTCACACCATTGCCAGTATCTCAAAACATGAGATACATTCTAACAGTCATAGAATGTTTGATGCGCTGGCCAGAGGCTGTCCCGTTGCCATCCAGTGACACAGACGAGGGCCAGAGCATTCATCATCAATTGGATGGCTAGATTTGGTTTCCCGACCCACATTACTTCAGACCGCAGAACACAATTCATCCACAGTCCAACGGCCTTGTTGAATGTTTCCACTGGCAACTGAAGACCCGACTCACCGGTCCCAATTAGGTCGATGAACTGCCATGGGTTCGATTGGGAGTGCGCACGGCTCCAAATAAAGAGATGTCTGCATTGTCCGAAGGGATGGTTTATGGTACGGTCCTTACAGTTTCATGGGACATTCATTTCACAACCAACTCTGATCTGAACGTCCTTCAGAAGCTTCGACGTGGTGTCCCGATCAGCAAACATTTTCCTACCCACTGGCATGGATCCCCTAAACAGAATGTCCCCCCACCATTCCTGTACGCTGATTTTGCTTTTATGCGCGCACACAGGTCCCAGGAGGGTCATTACAATGACCGTATGAGGGCCATTTCCGCGTGGTGAAGAAGGATGGGGTTGTGTATACTTTGGACATTGGGGACATTCACAGCTGTTTAGTGTGGACAGACTCAAGCCTGCCAATGTGGATCCCACTTCACCTATTCAGTGTCCCCAGCCCAGATGGCGAGGGCATCCACCTAAGGTGCATATAGCTGGTGCTTTAGTTTCTGGTGACAGTTCTGGGAGGGGGGTGTAGTAGCTGCGCAGTGGGGTGGGCGGGCACAGTTCTTTGGCGGGCGCGTGAATTCATAAGACAGACAGCTGGGTACTCATCCATTCAATTGACCACACATACATGGTGCTGCATGCCGAGGAACGGCACATTAATCTGTGAATTCTCCTGCCGGAAGGTACGGGACACTCACAGGGCATAATTTAAACCTATGGTCCTGTGGATCAGTAGCAAACTCATAATGATGTCCCACCATGTCCCATGGAGCATGGGACACGCAGTAAATAAAAGAACCTTGTAAAGTCTGAATAAAGCAGTCTTCTGTTGACTAACCTGGTGTGTGTGTGTGTGTGTGTGTGTGTGTGTGTGTGTGTGTGTGTGTGTGTGTGTGTGTGTGTGTGTGTGTGTGTGTGTGTGTGTGTGAGTGTGTGTGTGTGTGAGTGTGTGTGTGTGTGTGAGTGTGTGTGTGTGTGTGTGTGTGTGTGTGTTTGTGTTGCTTTGGTAACTCTATTGAAGTAGCTATTACACATATAAATATTTGGGATGATTATTGCACATAAAGGATACTTTTCTTCCATCTCATGTGGGAAGAAGCTATTCCCCAGCCTGGCAGTCATGATTTTGATGATGGACGTGGTTAAAGATGCTGTGCACTGGATGGAAATGGTCTTTTTACAATTCCTTGAGCCCTATTTGAACAAAACTCCTAGTAAATGTCATCTACAGAAGAAAGGGAGACCTCAGTGATCCTCACAACTCTGTGCATCATTCCTGTCTGATGCTTTACAGCTACTAGACCATCCAATGATGCAGCCAGACAGGAGACTCAACTGAGCTCCTGTAAAATCTCAGGATGAGAGCCATTGGCCTTGACCTCCTCAATCTCCTTGGGAAGTGTAGGTGCTTCCTGACCAATAAGGACGTGCCCCTGTGAAAAGAGGATATGAGTGGAGAGGGTTAGGTGTAGCAGGTTAGAGGATGGTGCTGAAGTTGGAAATGCCCAAGGAAATCATGTCAGATGTGGCAGCTGTTGGGTGATAAGTGAGAAACCTGAGGGATTCTGTCCTTGTTCTGCCGGAGAAGAGATGGGGTAAGGGCAGAAATAGAATTAGAGATATGGGTGCAGACTTTATCAAAGTCAGTATGGGAGAATCTGCATTTATTGAAATAAGACATTTTGGATATCCTGGAGTAGAAGACCTCATCTTGGGACTGTTACAGGCCCAGAGGACCCCAAAACATAGCAGCAATAGAAAATCACCAAGACAAAGGATACTTAAACAAATGTCATTTTTAATTTTCTTTAAACTGAAAAACAGGATCAAATTTTAACTTATCACTATTAATTTAACAGCCTTACATTGCCCCATTCTAATTCTCAGTGCAGGTGTATTTAATGTGTATAAAGTTCTTTGACACAACTCCAAGTTCATCGGTGTCTATCAATTCTTATACTGTGCACTGAATTCAACATTTATGAATTCTCACCAAGCTCTGGTGCTTAAAGGTAAATGGTTACCCTCCAGGAAGGCTCTTGTCGGTTTCAGAGAGGGATTTCTTGCTCATTGGACATACAAAAACTGATTCCCTCTGATCAGCCACTTTGGTATCTTGCCAAAGTAACTTTCCCCATCAGGGTTTTCCAAATGATCACCTCTTCTGCAGGTCACCATTGAGTTCCTTTTGTTTCCCTTATTTCAGGTGAAACAGCATTTCTAGCCAGCCATTTTCTCTTGTATGGACAACAAGATTTTTCAACTGGCTGAACTGAACTCACAACCCGTTTTAAAAATGGGGTTTCAACAAGATGCCAGCTTGCCATCTCTCTCTCTCTCTCTCACTCTTTTAGAAAAAAACCTATTTGGTCTCTCCTCTCTGCTTGCAAAACCACATGACCTTCTTAGAACAGCAAACTGCAACCAGCCAGATTACTGCACTGGACTCAAACTTCTGAGTCTATTCATCTGTTGCTTTAAAAACAATATTCCATTTACACCTGCTTTTGAAATTCTTTAGCAAAGCAGTCTCTTTGTTTTGTCTTTGCAAAGGTTCTCGGCATCTGCATGACTCACTCTCATCAAGGCACTTGCATTTTAAGTAAGAGCTGTTTTGTGAAGTGTTTGTGTTTGTTTGTGACCTACACGACTCCTACAATCTATCCTTCAAAAACATATCTATAAACAATGTAAAATATATAATCTGTCACAGGACAGATGCAGCAGAGGAGTTGTGATAAAATCAATGGTGTCCTTGCAAAAATAAAAAGTGGGAAGAGATATAATCCAGGTAGCTCTGGTGAGTGGAGTTTGTAATAGTTTGAAACTTGAACCTCTACTCTATTTCAGGAGACAATTTACTGTCAGGTAATTTAAAAATGTCAAATCACACAAAATTGCTTTTTTCCTGCTGTGAGGCAGACAGATTCGCCATTGGCAGAAATTGCCTGAAATGCCTCTTGCACTCAGAGAAAGAGCAAAAGAGAGTTGTGCTCTCCCCCCACTCACCCCCACCACCCTGAACCTTGGGCCAAGTCACTGAGGGTTTGTGGATTCTCTTTCAATTCTCACAGACCAATCCAAGCCATTGGCAATGCAAGCTCCTGTTTTTAACCTCTGACACGATTAGGAACCACTTAACATCCACTCATATCTCAAGTCTAATATCTGATACCCTTTTAGCCAGTTTCAAACCAGCCTCTAGCAATCCACGGCCTAATGTGAGTTCCTTGACTATTTTCTCCAGAAGCTCAAAGCCTGCATGATTTCCTCTCCTCAAATTACCAACAGCCTGTCACCTATGTGGGTCCTTCAGCTGCGGAACCCCTCACTGGTCTGCCTCCATGGTCATTGACCCATGGATTGAATCCTCTTCTTCTCAGATGCTGAGGGTGTGTGGTCTTCCTGTTTTCTGGTGCCCTGTGTTAGTCCTCCATTTCCCCAGAGTTCAAGGTGGTGAGGAAATCTAATAAACCTAAATAAAAATGTTAAAACTTAGAGTAGAATATTCGCATGTCTAGAGGGACAGAAAGAGCATTATTACAAATTGAAGCCTCATATTTGAATATTCAGGTGTCAAATTTACAAAAGCATAGAGTATATATTTCTCAAGCTATAGGTCATTTTTTTCTAAAGGAATACAACTTTGAAATTTTTGCATGTCATCTTGGCATCCCTAAAAAATATATCTGATTTCCGAGTAAGTGCAATACATTTTCTCATCTCCACTATCATTAATTTAACACATTTCAATTGATACATTAAGAGATTTCATTTGGGCCTTGTTCCTTCAATATTTCCTAATAAAGTAAGGTTGGATTTTGCGGAAAAAACAACTCCTGTAACTTGTTCCAAAAAATTTGTAATTCTCCCCAAAAAGATCTTGCATTAGGACAAATCTAAGTAAAATGCAAGAAAGTTGCTACATCTTCACCACACCTAAAACATTGATCTGATTATTCTGATTTTATTCTATTCAATTTCTCTGGTGGAAGAAGTAACTGTAGAAAAAAAATTAGTTGTGAATTCCTTCCTCACTTCTGCAGTGTGGAACTCTGGTCAATAGATCCAAAATGCTGAGTTGAAGTGAATTAATACAACTCCCCTGGATCATGTGATCTCTGTTGCCAAATCAGCTTCTTGTAGAGCTTTTCAAATCCAACTGTTTGAGCCACCTGACTCCAGGTGCAGCTTTCATGTAAAATCCTTGCTGACATGTGCTCCATGACTGATGTTAAAATAATTATACTGAACTAATTTATATCTTACATTGAGATCCTTATATTAATCTGCCCATATTTGCCAATCGATTACAATGTTCAGATCCATTTCCTACCTTTGTCTCAACTTATGAACTCCTCATTTAAAAGTTCCTACTTCTAATAAAGAGGACATCATCGAAGTAAATTTTTAAACAATTCCTCGAGAAGGAATTTCTATTTCAGTACAACATGGTTGGTCCTAACTTATCCTTCAAATATGCTCTTATTTGGAAATAGCACAAAAGATTGCTATGTTTTATGATATTTATTTCTCAGTTGCTCAAATGACATTAATTTACGCATTTCATAACAATCATCCACATTTATAATCCCCTTACGAAACCAGCTATCCAGAATGGATGATCCTTTGAAAAAGATACGAGGATTTTGAAAAAAAGACGTTGTTCCCTGCATTCTCCACTGTTCAACATCTTTTCCCCACTGTTTCACTCTGTTCCCCACTTCTCCCCATTATTCCCATTCCCCACTGTTCTCCACTTTTCTGCAGTTTTCCATACTGTTCCCCATCTTTTCCCTCTGTTCCTCAAGGCTTCCCTGTTGCCCCTTATTCCCCAGCTGTTCTTGAAATGTTTCCCACTGTTCCTCACTGTTCCCCACCTGCCACTCTTTGACCACTCTTCCCCACTGTTCTTCACCTGTTCCGCAACTGTTCCCCACTGATCCCTACCAATCCCTACTGTTTACCAGCAGTTTACCACCTGTTCCCACAGATTCCCTTTGCTTCCCATCAGTTCCTCATCTTTCCCCCTGCTCCCTACTGTTTTCCTCTTTCCTCCACCATTCTGCAGTGTTCCCCACTGTTCCCCTTTCCTCATTGTTCCCCACTATTCTCCTCCATTCCCCATTGTTCTTCAGTGTTCCTCACGGTTCCAAACTGTTCCCCATTTTTTCCTCACAGTTCCCCACCTGGTCAAAACAGGTTCATCAGAAGTTCCCACTGTTCCCCAGCAGTTCCCCACCATTTCAACACTGTTCCCCACAGTTCTCCACTGTTCACCATCAGTTCCCCATCTGTTCTCCACTGTTCACCATCAGTTCCCTATCTGTTCTCCACTGTTCCACACTGTTCCCCACTGTACCCCAGGAGATTTCCACAAGTTTGCTAGTGTTCACCTCAGTTCCCTCATTTCACAATCTGTTCCCCACTTTACCCACTGTTACCCACATTTCCCTAGGTACTCCACTGTTCGCCATTGTTAGGTCTGCTTTGTTCATGAATGAGTGAGACAAACACCAGGCTGAGTCGAAATCAGGGTTCTTTGTTCTTTATTACCGGATTGTAACACTTGCGACTAACGATGTTAGCCGGAGAATGCATTCTGCCGTTATCAGCAAAATGGTGATTCTTTATACCCTTGGATACATGCTTAGAACATCATCATATCATTACTTGTCCAATGACTAAAACTGTTGCTATCCTTTCCCTGCTAGCTTCCTGCCTCTCAATCCATCAATGTCTCTCTTAAACTGTTGCTATCCTTTCCCTGCTAGCTTCCTGCCTCTCAATCCATCAATGTCTCTCTTATCTTGTAAGTACAAGGATGCATTCTGTTACTCCTTAGTACTGGGTGACTCCTTCTCCGGTCCCATCTCATGATGTTTTACCTAACAGGAGTACAAGGACACCTCCCCTTCTTGTTACTGCCCTGTACAGGGTAACTCCCTACACATTCCCATCTCATGATGTTTTACCTTACACCATCTGTCCACACTATTCCCCATCAGCTCCCAGTCTCTTCTTCACTGTTTCCCACTGCTCCTCACCTGTTCCCCATCTGTTCCTTACTGTTCTGCAGCTGTTTCCCACCATTTCCATACTTTTCTCCACTTAGACCCTATGTTCCCCACTGTTCCCCATGGATCCCCACTGTTCCCCAGATGTTTCCCACCAGTTCCCCATTTTTCACCACTGTTTCCCATGCTTCCCCACTGTTCCCCTCATTTTCCAACTTGTTCCCCACTGTTCCCCCATTCTCCACAGTTCGCTCTCTGTTCTCCACCACTCCCCACTATTCCCATCTGTTGCCCACAGTTCTTCACTGTTCTGCAGTTTTCCCCACCGTTCCCCATATGTTCCCTCAGTTCCTCATTGTTCTCCACTACTCCCCACTATTTCGCTCCGTTCCCCATTATTATGCAGTGTTCACCACAGTTCCACACTGTTCCCCATTTATTCTTCACTGTTACCCTCATGTTCGACACATGTTCCCCACAAATCCCCACTGTTCCCCAGCAGTTCTACACCACGTCTCCACTATTCCCTACTATTCCACAGTTTTCTCTACTGTTCCCCTCTGTTCCTCAATATCCCCCTCTATTTCCCACTTTTTCCCACAGTTTCTAACTGTTCCCCAGTTGTTCTCCATCTCTTTTCCATGTTACCCACTGTTATCCCCCATTCTCCACCGTTCTTCATTTGTTCCCCTTTCCTCATTGTTCACCTCTGCTCCCCACTCTCACCCTCTGTTCTGCACTGTTCTGCACTATTCAGAACTGTTCTCTACTGTTCCTCATCTGTTCCACAGTGTTACTAACTGTTCCCCAGCTGTTCTCCATCTCTTTCCCATCTGTTCCCCACTGTCCCCCCGTTCACATTCTTCCTCACTATTTCCCTTTGTTCACCACTGCTCTGCAGTGTTCCCCACTTTTCTCCATCTGTTCCCCACAATTCCCCAGTTTTCCCCAGCAGTTCCCCACTATTTCTTCACTCTTCCCCAGTCCCTCACCTGTTCCCCACTGTCCCCATCTGCTCCACACCTGTACAACATCTGTTCCCCACCAATCCCAACTCTTTCCCAGCAATTTCCCACATGGTCCCCATGGTTCCTCACTCTTCCCCATCTGTTCCCCATCTCTTTTCCATCTGTTCCCCCTGTTACCCTCTTTTCTCCAAATGATCTGCTATGTTCCCCACTGTTTCCCACCTGGTCCCTTTTCCACATTGATCCCCCAAGTTTCCCACCATTCCCCTCTGTTCCCCACTGTTCAGCAGTGGTGCCTATGGTTTCCCACTGTTCCCCAAATGTTTCTCACTGTTCCCCACCTGTCACACAGTTTTGACCACTGTTCCCCACATTCTCCATGGTTCACCATCTGTTCCCCACAGCTCTCCCCTGTTACCCTCTGTTGCCCACTGCTCCTCATTATTCCTTTCTGTTCCCCACAGTTCTTCAATGTTCCCCAGTGTTCAACATTGTTTCCCACTGTTCTCCATGGTTCCACACTGTCCCCCATCAGTTCCCAATCTGTTTTCCCACTGTTTCCCACATTTCTTCACTGCTCCCCACTGTTCTCCAGCTGTTCCTGAACTGTTTCTCACTGTTCGCCATCTGTTTCCCACTGTTCCCCAGTTCTTTACTGTTCCCAACTTTTCTCTACTGTTGCGCAGTTTTCCCCAACTGTTCCTCACTGTTCCCTACCTGTTACATAATTTTGACAACTGTTACCCAATGTTCCCCCCATTCTCCACAGTTCGCCATCTATCCCTACTGCTGCTAATGTTCCACTCTGTTCTCCACAGTTCTCCACTTTTCTGCAGTTTTCACTACTGTTCCCCATCTTTTCCCTCCATTCCTCAATATTCCCCTCTGTTTACCCATTATGAACCACTGTTCCCCAGTTGTTCCCCAAGTGTTACCCACTCTTCCCTATCTGTGATACACTTTAGACCACAGTTCTTCACGGTTCACCATCTGTTCCCCACTGGTACCCACCGTTCCTCATTATTCCCCTCTGTTATCCACTGTTCCCCACAGTTCTTCACTGTTCCCCACTATTCTCCAGTGTTCATCATTGTTCCCCACTGTTCCCCATTGGTCCACACTGTTCCCCATCAGTTCCAAATCTGTTTCCCACTGTTCCCCACAATTCCTCTTAGTTGCCTACTGTTCCCCACAGTTCCTCCCTGTTCCCCACTGTTCTCCAGCTGTTCCCAAACTGTTTCCCACTGTTCCACTCTGTTGCCCACCTGTTACACTCTTTTCACCACTGTTACCCACTATTAGCCCCATCCTCAACTGTTGCCCACATATCCCCACAGTTTCCCTCTGATTTCCATAGTTCCCCACTGTTCTCCAGCTGTTCCCAAAAGGTTCACCACTATTCCCTACATTTCCCCACTCTTCCCCACTGTTTCACACCAATCACTACTGTTTCCCAGCAGTATCCCAGCTGCTCCCTCATGTTACTCTCTGTTCTCCAGTGTTCTGCAGTGTTCCCCACTGTTCCCCTTTCCTCATAGTGCCCCCCTGCTCCCCACTATTCCCCTCTGTTCCCCACTGCTCCAGTGTTCCCCACAGTTCCCCATCTGTTCTCTCTGTTCCTTAATGTTCCCCTCTGTTCTCCAGTATTCTTCAGTGTTCCCCACTGTTCCCCTTTCCTCATAGTTCCCCCCAGCTCCCCACTATTCCCCTCTGTTCCCCACTGCTCCAGTTTTCCCCACAGTTCCCCATCTGTTCCCTCTGTTCCTTAATGTTCCCCTCTGTTCTCCAGTATTCTGCAGTGTTCCCCACTGTTCCCCTTTCCTCATAGTGCCCCCCTGCTCCCCACTATTCCCCTCTGTTCCCCACGGCTCCAGTTTTCCCCACAGTTGCCCATCTGTTCCCTCTGTTCCTTAATGTTCCCTTCTGTTCTCCAGTATTCTGCAGTGTTCCCACTGTTACCCTTTCCTCATAGTTCCCCCCTGCTCCCCATTATACCCTTCCATTCCCCATTATAATGCAGTGTTCCCCATGGTTCTACACTGTTCACCATTTGTTCCTCACTGCTCCCAACAGGTTCGACCAGGTTCCCCAGAAGTCATCAATGTTCCCCAGCAGTTCCACATTATTTTCCCACTGTTACCCACTATTCCCCACAGTTACCCACTATTCTCCACTATTCTCCACTATTCCCCACTGTTCCCCTCCTCTTACCCACATTTGTCCACAGTTCACCCCATTCACTATCTGTTGCACACTTTACCCCACTTTTCCTCAATGTTCCCTTCTGTTCCCCAAAGTTCCTAATGTTCCCCAGTTGTTCTCCATCACTTTTCCATCGGTTGCCCACTGTACCCCAATTCTCCACTGTTCTCCATTGTTCCCCATGCTTCCCTCTGTTCCCCACTGTTCTGCAGTGTTCTCTACATTTCCCCATCTGTTCCCCTTTCCTCATTGTTTGCCCCTGCTCCCACTATTCCCGTCTGTTCCCCACCACTCTGCAGTGTTTCCCATGCTCCCTGCTGTTCACCATCTGTTCCTCACTGTTCCCCACCTGTTCAATACATTCCCCAAAGGTCTCCACCTTTCCCCAGCAGTTCCCCGCCATTTCTCCACTCTTTCCCACAGTTCCTCATCTGTTCTCCTCTGTTTTGCACTGTTCCTCACCTATTCCCCACTGTTTCCCAGCAATTTCCGACCTGGTCCCCACGGTTCCTCCATCTTTTCCATCTGTTCCCCCATTCCCCACTATTCCCCATCTATTCTCCACTGTTTCCCCCTGCTCCCCACTGTTCAGCAATGGTCCCCACAGTTCTCCATTGTTCCCCATCTGTTCCTCACTGTTCCCCACCTGTTCAACACATGTTCCCCACAAGTCTACACTGTTCCACAGCAGTTCCCCACTTTCACCACTATTCCCCACTGTTCCGCATGGTTCACCTATGTTCCCCATGATTTTCAAATCTATTCCCCACTACTCCCCACTGTTCCCGTTTCCCACTGTTCTCCACTGTTCTGCAGTTTTCCCCACAGTTCCCCATTTGTTCCCTCCATTCCTCATTGTTCCCCTCTATTGTCCACTATTCCCCAATGTTCCCCAGCTGTTCTCCAAGAGTTTCCCACTGTTCTTCACTGTTCACCACTTGTCACACACTTTTGCCCACTGTTCCCCAAGGTTCACCATTTGTTTCCTACTGCTCTCCTCTGATACCCTCTGTTCCCCACTGTTCCTCATTATTCCACTCTGTTCCCCACTGTGCCCTACTTTTCACCATTGTTCCCCGCTGTTCCCCATGGGTCCACACTGTTCCCCATCAATTCCCAATCTGTTTGGCACTGTTCCTCTCAATTCCCCACTGATCCCCACATTACTTCACTGTTCCCTGCTGTTCTCCAGCAGGTCCCAAACTGTTTCCCTCTGTTCCCCCATTCTCCACTGTTCGCCATCTTTTTACCACTGTTCCTCTCTGTTCTCCACTATTGTGCAGGGGTTCCCCTCTCTTCCCCATTTTACCACTCTGTTCTCCATGGTTCCACACTGTTCCCCAGCTGTTCCCCATTGTACCTCTCTGTTCCCCACCTGTTACACACTTTTGACCACTGTTACCCACTGTTCCCCGCATTCTCCACTGTTGGACATCTGCTCCCCACTGTTCAACTCTGTTCCCCACTGCTCCCCACTATTCCCCTCTGTTCATCACTGTTCCAGTTTTGTTCCCCATCTTTTTCCTCCATTCCTCAATGTTCCCCTCTGTTTCCCCCTATTCCACAGCTGTTCCCCAAGTGTTTCCAACTGTTCCTCATTTGTCACACACTTTTGACCACTACGTTCTCCACGGTTTGCCATCTGCTTCACAATATTCCTCTTTTTTCCCCACTGTTCCCATCAGTTCCTCATCTGTTCCCCTCTGTTCGCATCTGTTCAGCAGTGTTCCCCACTGTTCCCCTTTCCTAATTGTTCCCACCAGCTCCCCACTATTCCCCTCTGTACCCCATTTGTTCCTCACTGTTTCCCACCTGTTCAAAACAGGTTCACCAGAAGTCCCCACTGTTCCGCTGCAGTTCCCCACCATTTTTCAACTGTTCCCCAATTGTTCTCCACTGTTTCCCACTGCTCCTCACCTGTTCCCCAACTGTTCCCCACCTGTTCTGTAGCTGTTTACCACCGGTTCCCCACTATTCACCACGGAGACTCTATGTTCCCCACTGTTCCCCTCATTTCCCAATCTGTTTCCAATTTTTCCCAACTGTTCCCCCATTTTCCACAGTTCGCTATCTGTTCTCCACCGCTCCCCACTATTCCCCACTGTTCCACAGTTTTCCAAACTGTTCCCCATATGTTCCCTCAGTTCCGCACTGTTCTCCGCTACTCCCCACTATTCCCCTTCATTCCCCATTATTATGCAGTGTTCACCACAGTTCCACACTGTACCCCATTTGTTCCTCACTATTACTTACATGTTCGCCATATGTTACCCACATGTTTGACACATGTTCCCCACAAGTCCCAACTGTAACCCAGCAGTTCCACACCATGTTTTCAATGTTCCCCACTATTCTGCAGTTTTCCCGACAGTTCCCCACTGTTCCTCATTCCCCTCTGTTCCTAACTGTTCCCCAGCTGTTCTCCATTTCTTCTCCATCTGTTACCCACTGTTCCCCCCATTCTCCACTGTTCCCCATCTGTTCCCCTTTCCTCATTGTTCACCCCTGCTCCCCACTATTCCCCTCTGTTACCCACTGCTTGGCAGTGTTCCCCAAGGTTCCCCACTCCTCCCATCTTTTCCTCACTTTTTCCCACCTGTTAGATACATGTTCCCCACAAGTCCTCATTTTTCACCTGCAGTTCCCCACAATCTCTCCACTGTTCCCCATCAGTTTCCCATCTAATACCCACTGTTCTCCAGCTGATCCCGCAATGTTCCCCACCTGTTCGACACATGTCCCCAGCAGTTCTCCACCATTTCTCCACTTTTCCCTACGGTTCCCCATCAGTTTAACATTCCTCAGTGTTTCCCCTCTGCTCTCCAATAATCCCCCCCATTCCCCATTATTCTGCAGTGTTCTCTACGGTGAGGAAGAGATGGGGAACAGTGGGGATCACTGAAGAACAGTGGAGAACAGTGGAACAGAGATGAATGGGGGGGCAGTGGGGAACAGATATTGAACTGCGGAGAATGTGGGAACAGTGGGGAACAGATTGGGGAAATGTGGGGAACCATGTGGAACAGTGGTCAAAAGTGGGGAACTGGTGGAAAACAACCGGGGAACAGTGGGGAGCAGGTGGGGAACAGTGGGAAAAAGTTTAGAACAGCCGGGGAACATGTGTCAAACAGTGGGAACAGTTCTGGAACAGGTGGAGAACAGTGAGGGACAATTCGGGAACAGCTGGATAATAGTGGGGAACAGATGGGGAACAGCTGGAGAACAGTGCGGAACAGGTGTACCACATCGGTTCCACCCTGTTGCCCATTTTTCACAATGTTCCCCACTTTGCCCCATCTGTTCCCCCACTGTTCCCCATTTATCCCAGCCCATAAGTACGACCATGACTAACTTGGACATACAGCAGGTGGCACCACAACTGGGCAGCCAACCTTACTTTGTGACATGTCTTTGGGCTACATTAGACCAGTGATTCCGGCATCTTGGAGGCAACACCTTTTTGACCAGATGCACACTTTGTCTCATCCATCCATCAGAACATCTGTCAAGCACATGTCAAATAAATATGTATAGCATGGACTAAAAAAAGCTGTCGCATAATGGGTCTGCACAGGTACCTCCTGCCAAACTGCCAAAATTCAGTGGCACACTAAGGCACCTCTTCAACCTTTCCCGGTGGTACACAGGCGGTTGGAACACGTGCATGTGGACCTGCTTGGATCATTGCCATTATCTCAAATTTTGAGATACATTCTACCAGTCAAAGAACGTTTCACACGCTGGTCAGAGGCTGTCCCGTTGCCATCCAGTGACACTGAGACAAGGGCAAGAGCATTCATTGTCGATTGGATGGCTAGATTTGGTTTTCCGACACACATTACTTCAGATCGTGGAGCACAATTCATCCACAGTCCAACGGACTTGTGGAATGTTTCTACTAGCAACTGAAGTCCGCACTTAAGGCCCGACTCACCGGTCTCAATTAGGTTGATGAGTTGCCATGGATTCTATTGGGAGTGCACATCTCTTCAAAGGAAGATATGCCTGCATTGTCCACAGAGATGGTTGATGGTACGGTCCTTACAGTTTCATGGGACATTCATTTCACAACCAATTTTGACCTGAATTTTCTTCATAGCTTTGACATGGAGCCACGATTAGCAAACCTTTTCCTACCCACTGGCATGGATCACCTAAACAGAATGTGCCCCACCATTCCTGGATGCTGATTTTGTTTTTGTGCACAGATAGGTCCCAGGAGCGCTGTTAGAATTACCATATGAGGGCCCTTTCCATGTGGCGAAGAAGGATGGGCTTGTGTATACTTTGGACATTAGGGGACATTCACAGCTCTTTAGTGTGGACTCAAGCCTGCCCATGAGAATTCCGCTTCACCTATTTCAGTGCCCCCAGCCCAGACGGTGAGTGGGTCCACCTCAGGTGCATGTAGCTGATGTTTTAGTTTCTGCAAAGGTTCTGGGGAGGGAACTGGGTGGAGTAGCAGCTGAGTAGTAGGCCGAGGGGGCAAGGTACTTTGGCGGGCATGTGAAATCGTAAGATAGACAGCGGGGAACTCACCCATTTAATTGACTGTCCACGTGTGGTGCTGCGTGGCGAGGAACGGCACGTTGATGTGTGCATTCTCCTGCCGGATGGCACTGGACACTCACAGGGCTTAATTTAAATCTGCGATCCCGTGGTTCAGAAGCAAACTCATAATGATGTCCCATGGAGCCTGGGACACACTAAATAAAAGAAGCCTGTAAAGTCTGAATAAAGCAGTCTGTGTTGACTAACCGTGTGTGTGTGTGTGTGTGTGTGTGTGTGTGTGTGTGTGTGTGTGTGTGTGTGTGTGTGTGTGTGTGTGTGTGTGTGTGTGTGTGTGTGTGTGTGTGTTGCTTTAGTAGCTCTATCGAAGTAGCCGCTACATATATAAATATTTGGGATGATTATCCCACTTACTGGATACTTTTCTTCCATCTCACAGCCTGTGGGAAGAAGCTATTCCCCAGCCTGGCAGTCCTGATTTTGATGATAGACGTGGTTACAGATGCTGTGCACTGGATGGAAATGGTCTTTTAACAATTCCTTGAGCCCTGTTTAAACAACACTCCCAGTAAATGTCATCTACAGTAGAAAGGGAGACCCCAGTGATCCTCACAACTCTTTGCATCATTCCTGTCTGATGCTCTACAGCTACTAGACCATCCAATGATGCATCCAGACAGGAGACTCAACTGCGCTCCTGTAAAATCTCATGATGAGAGCCGTTGGCCTTGACCTTCTCAGTCTCCTTGGGAAGTTTAGGCGCTTTCTGACCAATAAAGATGTGTGATTGTTTTGTGTATTAATACGTGTGCTGTATGAATGTGAATTTTATGTGATTGCATTGTCTATCCTTGCTCTTTAACACTCTTTAGTGGATAGAAGTAGTTATTGTACTTCAAGATGTTCAACCATGTACAGATTCTCCTTAAATAGCCATTTGGCCCAAATGTCTATTCAGTACAACAATACTTTCAATCTCAGGCAGATTTTGAACAATAACACCATTCATTTTGCAACAACCGCAACTTAATATTGCCAGTTGTTCAATGGCAAGCGACATGGGGAAAACACCACTGTCAACTCTTCTACCTTAAAGGAGTAATTTTATTCAAATGGGCAGTAGATCAAGAGCTGGAAACAGTGAAATCAGACAGAGGTGAGTGACTGCTTAAAATTAGAAACATTTGTGTTCATGCTATAGAGGTTAAGGCTGCCCAGGAGGAATATAATATATTTTCTTTAAGTTTGAGTGCCCTCACTCTGGCGATGGATGATGCCAACAGACATGTTGCTGGAAGGGTGAGAGAATTGATATGGTAGCCCACAGGAAGCTCAAGTTTAGATCCACAGAGCACAGATGTTTAGCACAATGGCCACCCGGTCTGTATTTGGTCTTGCTGATATCGACGTCAACTGAGTCGACCAAATGTAGTAGATAAGGTTGGATGGGGTGCATGTGAAACACTACCTCACCTGGAAGGTCTGATTTTGGCAAGAAATGGAAGGACAATTTTGGCAATTTCTGCAGTTCCAATGGGGAGTGCGTCGGGTGGTGGTGGGTGGAGAGGGAAGTGCCGTCGAGGGAGTCACAGAAAGACGTGCCCCTGTGAAAAGAGGATCTGAGTGGAGTGGGTTAGATGTAGCAGGTTAGAGGATGGTGCTGAAGTTGGAAGTGTTCAAGGATAATGTGTCAGATGTGGCAGCTGATGGGTGGTAAGTGAGAAATTTGCGGGATTCTGTCCTTGTTCTGCCGGAGAGGAGGTGGGGTAAGGGCAGAAAGAGAATTGGAGATATGGGTGCAGGCTTTTTCAATGACACTGTGGGAAAATCTGCATTTATTGAAGAAATAAGATATTCTGGGTGTTCTGGAGTAGACGATCTCATCTTGGGACTGTTACAGGCCCAGACGACCACAAAACCTAGCAGCAATAGAAAATCACCAAGACAAAGGATACTTAAACAAAGGTCATTTTAAATTTTCTTTAAACAAAAAAAGGATCAAATTTTAACTTATCACTATTAACTTAACAGTCTTACATTACCCCTTTCTCATTCTAAGTGCAGGTGTATTTAATGTGCATAAAGTTCTTTGACGCAACTCCAAGTTCATCAGTGTCTATCAATTCTTATACTGTGCACAGAATTCAACATTTATGAATTTGCACCAAGCTCTGGTACTTAAAGGTAAATGGTTACCCCTCCAGGAAGGCTCTTGTTGGTTTCAGAGAGGGATTTCTTGCTCATTGGACACACAAAAACTGATTCCCTCTGATCAACCACTTTGGGGTCTTGTCAATGAAGCCCATCAGGGTTTTCCAAATGATCACCTCTTCTGCAGGTCACCATAGAGTTCCTTTTATTTCCCTTATTTGAGGTGAAACACTCTTGCCAGCCATTTCCTCTTGTTTGGACAACAAAGTTTTTCAACAGGCTGAACTGAGAACTCACAAACCATCTTCAAAATGGGGTTTCAACAAGATGCCAGCTTGCTATCTCTCTCTCTTAGAAAAAGCCAATTTGGTCTCTCCTCTCTGCTTGCAAAAGCACATGACCTTCTTAGAACAGCAAACTGCAACCAGCCAGATTACTGCACCGGACCCAAACTTCTGAGTCCTTTCATCAGTTGCTTTAAAATCAATAATCCATTTACCCCTGCTTTTGAAATTCTTTAGCAAAGCAGTCTCCTTGTTTTGTCTTTGCAAAAGCTCTTGGCATCTGAATGACTCTCTATCAGCAAGGCTCTTGCATTTTAAATAAGAGCTGTTTTGTGAAGTGTTTGTGTTTGTTTGTGACCTACACGACTCCTACAATCCATCTCTTTCAAAAACATATCAATATGCAATGTGGTGTCCTTGCAAAAAAATTAAGTGGGAAGAGGTATAATCCAGGTGTCTCTGGTGAGTGGAGTGTGTAATAGTTTGAAACTTGAACCTCTCTCTATTTCAGGAGACAATTTGCTGTCATGTAATTAAAAAGTGTCATATCACACAAAATTGCTTTTTTCCTGCTGTGAGGCAGACAGATTCGCCATTGGCAGAAATTGCCTGAAATGCCTCTTGCACTCAGAGAAAGAAGCAAAAGAGAGTCGTGCTCTCCCCCCACTCACCCCCACCACCCTGAACCCTGGCCCAAGTCATTGAGGGTTTGAGGATTCTCTTTCAATGCTCACAGACCAATCCAAGCCATTGGCAATGTGAGCTCCTGTTTTTAACCTCTGACATGATTAGGAACCATTTAACATCCAATCGTATCCCAAGTCTGATACCTGATATCCTTTTAGCCAGTTTCGAACTAGCCTCCAGCAATCCACGGCCTAATGTGAGTCCCTTGACTGCTTTCTCCAGAAGCTCACAGCCTGGGTTCCTCTCCTCAAATTACCAACAGCCTGTCACCTATGTGGGTCGTTCAGTTGCAGAACCCCTCACTGGTCTGCTTCCATGGTCACTCACCCATGGATTGAATTCTCTGCTACTCAGATGTTGATGGTGTGTGGTCTTCCTGTTTTCTGATGCCCTTTGTTAGTCCTCCGCTTACCCAGAGATCATGGTGGTGAGGAAATCTAACACATCTAAATAAAAATGTTACAACTTAGAGGATAATCTCGCATGTCTAGAGGGGTGAAAAGGGCATTATTACAAATTGAAGCCTAATATTTGAATATTCAGGTGTCAAATTTGCAAAAGCATAGAGTATATATTTCTCAAGCTATTTGCAATTTTTTCTAAAGGAATACAACTTCGAAATTTTTGCATGTCATCTTGGCAACCCTAAAAGTATATCTGATTTCCAAGTAAATGCAATATATTTCCTCATCTCCGCTAATACTTATTTAACAAATTTCAATTGATATATTAATAGTTTTAATTTGGGCCTTGTTCCTTCAGTATTTCCCAATAAAAGTAAGGTTGGATTTTGCAGAAAACAACTCCTGTAACTTGTTCCAAAAAATTTGTAATTCTCCCCAAAAAGATCTTGCATTAGGACAAAGCTAAGTTGAATGCAAGAAAATTGATACATCTTCACCACACCTAAAACATTCATCTGATCAGTCTGATTTTATTCTATTCAATTTCTCTAGTGTAAGAAGTAACTGTAGAAGAAAAACTAGTTGAGAATTCCTTCATCACTGCTGCAGTGTGGAACTCTGGTCAATAGATCCAAAATGCTGAGTTGAAGTGAATTAATACAACTCCCCTGGATCACGTGATCTCTATTGCCAAATCAGCTTCTTGTAGAGCTTTTCAAATCCAATTGCTTGAGTCACCTGACTCCCGGTGCAGCTTTCAATAAAATCCTTACTGACATCTGCTTCATGACTGATGTAAAAATAATTATACTGAACTAATTTATATCTTACATTGAGATCCTTATATGGATCTTCCCATATTTGCCAATCGATTACATTATTCAGAACCATTTCCCACCTTTGTCTCATCTTAAGAACTTCTCATTTAAAAGTTCCTCCTTGTAATAAAGAGGACATCATAGAAGTACATTTTTTAACAATTCCTCTTTATAAGGAATTTCTATTTCAGTACAACATGGTTGGCCCTAACTTATCCTTCAAATATGCTCTTATTTGGAAATAGCAAAAAAGAATGCTATGAGTTATATATTTATTTCTCAGTTGCTCAAATTACATTAATTGATCCCTTTCATTACTATCTTCAACATTCATAATCCCCTTACAAACCATCTATCCAAAAATTGATGATCATTTGAAAAAGAAATGAGGATTTTGAATCAAAGCTATTCTGGGTGCTGTACATCCACTTACACCAATTTCATAATTTATTTTATTCCATATATGTATCAAAAATGGTGTATCTCTATCACTAACCATTAATTTCGATTCCCACTTGTATATAAATTCTTCTGCTTTTCTCTATCTTATTTTATTTGATGGTAATTTTTCCCTTTCAAAAAAAGAAGCAAAATATCTCATTTGAGCTGCTCAATGACAATTTTTTTAAAATTAGGAAGCTGTGGTCCTCTCAATGCAGAATTTGCATTGGTTCAATAACATGGGATTAAATTAGAAATGGGTTAACATAACATAAAACCACTATGCAGACTGTTTTCTAAGAATAGAATACCAGAGGAGGGTTGTCTAGGTCTTCCGCAAGATAAAGATCACAAGATGTAGGCCCATTGAGTGTGTTCCACCATTTTTCCACAGCCCCACTGCCCAGCTTTCTCTCCATAACCCTTGATTCCTTGACTAATCAAATACCTCTCAATCTCTGCCTGAAATACACCCAATGACCTCAGTTCCACGATTCACGACCCGCTGACAAAATAAATTTTTCCACATCTGTTTTATATTGACACCCATTTATGCTGAAATTATGCTCTCTTGTCCTCAAATCTCCTACCATGGGAAACTTCTTTGCCATATGTACTCTGTCCAGGCCTTCCAGCATTTCAAATGCCTCTGAGGTCCCCCTTAGATTAATTTAATTTTGTGAGGCGTACTTTAGAGACCAAATATTTGGGCTTTTAATGGTGACCTATTTAAATGAACAAAATCTGATTAGAATTCGTTTATGGAAAGTTTGGAAGTTGCCACAAAAAAAACGGAGCATATAAATTAGATGTTGTAATGAAGAGAAATGAACAATACAATGAGCGTTGTGTCATAGTATCTGACTCAGTCTACCGTACATCACCGTTAAACCTTCTCCTCACTGTGAACCTGGTACCACGGTATCTCCCTTAATCTACCATCCATCCCCATTAACCTTCTCCCCACTGTGAACGCAGTATCTCCCGCTGATAATTGTACATCACTGTTATACCTACTCCATACTCTGAAATCTGTGTCACAGTATCGGTCTCCATCTACCTACATTCCCATTAACATTCTCCCTATTGTGAACTTGGTGTCACAGTATCAAACACAGTTTATCGTACATTACCGTTCAACTGTATGACGGATGTGAACCCAGTGTCCCAATATTTGACACAGTTTATCGTTCATCACTGTTAAAACTTATTCCCTCTGTTCACCTGGTGTCACAGTATCCATCTCAATTTACCATACATCACCGTTCATCCTTCTCCCCACTGTGAACCTGGGGTCACAGTATTTGACACAGTTTATCGTTCATTACTGTGAAACCTTCTCGCACTGTGAACCTAGGGTCAAAGTATCTTGCACAGTTTATCGTCCAGCAGTGATTGACCTTCTCCCCATTGTGAATCCGGTTTCACAGTATCTGCCTCTGTCTTCCGTTCATCACCATTAAACCACTCCCCACACTGAATCCGGTGTCACAGTATCTCATGGAGTTTATAGTATCTGTCTCAATCTGCCATACATCACCATTAAACCATCTCCCCACAGTGAACCCGGTGTCATAATATCTGGAACTGTTTATCGTGTATCACTGTTAAACATTCTCATTACTGTGAACCCAGTGTCACAGTATCTGACATAGTTTATTGTACATCAATGTTGAACCTTCTCCCCACTGTGAACCTGGTATCATAGTATATGCCAGAGTTCATTATATATCACCATTAAAACTTCATAATATTGTGAACACCGTGTCACAGTATTGCCACAGTTTATCATACATCACTGTTCATCCTTCTCCCCACTGTAAATCCATTGTCTCTCTATCTGCCACAGATTATCGTACATCGCCATTAAACCTCTTTCCCCTTTGAACCTTCTGTCAAAATATCTGCTACACATAATCCTACACTCTTAAATCCATAACAAATGGATATCAGGTGTCACAGTACCTGGGACTGTTTATCGTACTGTTAAATCTTCCACCACTGTGAACTCAATGTCACAGTATCTGTCTCACTCTAACGAACATCATAAAACCTTCTCCCCACTGTGAACCTGGTGTCTCTGTATCTGCCATAATGTATCATATATCACTGTTAAACCTACTCACTACTGTGTACCTGGTGTGAAAAGTATCTGTCAAAATGTACCATACATCCTCATTAAACATTCTCCCCACTGTGTAACTGGTGTCACAGTATCTGCCTCAGTCTGCCATACATCACCATTAAACCTTCTCCTTACTGTGAACCTGGTTTTACAGTACCTGACACAGTTTATCATACAGCACTTTTAAACTTTCTCCCCTCCTTGTACCTGGTGTTACAGTATCTGACACAGTTTATTGTACATCACTTTTTAACCATTTCGCCACTGTGAACCCAGTGTCACAAAATATGCCTGAGTCTACCGTCTATCACCATTAAACCATTTCTCCACTTTAAACTCGAAGTCACCGTATCCACCAAAGTTTATCGCACATCACCATTAAAACTTCTCACCACTGTGAAACCTTTGTCACAGGATCTGTCTAACTCTACTGAACATCACCGTTAATCCTTCTCCCCACTATGAGACCCTTGTTACTGTATTTGGCACAGTTATTGTACATCACTTAAACCCTCTCAACACTGTGTACCTGGTATCATAATATCTGCTTCACTCTACAGTACATCACTGTTAAACCAACTGTCAAATTGGAGTCACTGTATCTGGCAGGAAGACCATTCCACTTCTGGCTTTTAACAGGAAGGCCATTCCACATCATGAATCTGACAGGCAGAACATTCCACATCTGGCTTCTGGCAGGGTGACCATTTGACATCCGGAATCTGGCAGGTGGACAATATCACATCTGCCAAATGTCATGAAGCTAATTCCACATGCGGCATCTTGCAGACGGAACATTTTACATCTGCCATCAGGCAGGCAGCCCATTCCACAAATGGCATATTCCTGGTGGAGCTTTCAAAATCTGGCATCTAGCAGGTAGACCATTCCACATATGGCATTTGCCAGAAAGACCATTCCACATCTGACAGGGGGAACATTCCACATCTGGCAACTGCCTGAAGACCACTACACAGCTGGCATCTGGCATGAGGACCATTCCACATCCAGCATATAGTTCGCATACCATTCCACATGCTGTATCTTGCAGCTGGACCATTCCACATCCAGCCTCTAGCAAGTTTACCATACCCCATCTGGCACCTGTCAGGTGGACCAGTTCAAATCTGGCATCAGGCAGGTTGACTACTCCACATCCAGCATCTGACAGGACTACTATTCCACATCTGGCAGAAAACCATTCCACATCTGGCAACTGGCAGGTGGACCATTCCATATCCAGCATCTGACACGAAGTCCATTCAACTTCCAGCATCTGGCACGAATTCCATTCCACATCTGGCATCTGTCCAGAAGTTCATTCTACATCCGGCATCTGGCCGGTGAACCATTACACATCCAGCAGCTGGCAGATGGACCATTCCATGTCTGGCATTTTACAGGGGGACCATTGCATATCTGGCATCTGTTAGGTGGACGTTTCCATATCCAGCAAATGGCAGGAAGCTGATACGACATTTGACATCTGACAGGCAGACCATTCCACATCCGGCATCTGGCAAGTGGTCCATTCCAAATCCGGCATCTCGCAGGTAGACAATTCCACATCTGGCATCTGTCAGGCAGACTAGTCAATATCTGGCATCAAGTGGGTGGATATTACCACATCTGGCAGGCCGACACTCCACATCCTGCATCTGGGGAAAAAGAAACATTCCACATCTGGCATCTGGCAGGTGGTCTATTCCACTCCAGCATCAGCCAGGTAAACCATTCCATATCCATCATCTGGCAGAGGATCATTCCACATCCTGCAACTGACAAACATACCATTTCACATCTGGCATCTGGCACGAATTCCATTCCACATTCGGCATCTGTCCAGAAGATCATTCTACATCCTGCATCTCATCGGTGTACCATTACACATCTGGCACGAAGTCCATTCCACATCCGGATTCTCACAGAAGGACCATTCCACCTCCGGCATCTGGCAGGTGGACCATTCCACGTCTGGCATCTCGCAGGGGGACGATTCCACATCCAGCATTTTGCAGGTGGACAATTACACCTCCGCAATTCCGCGCCACATTGGCCCTTCCCCTATATGGTTACATGCCCTGGTGGCTGCCACTGACGAGTGTATCCTATGTTGGCCGGTACAGCCCTTAATATTAGCCAATGGGTATTTGCATTTGGAATTCGGACTATTACTTAAAGACTAGTGGTGGGTCGGGCTAAGTGGGATCCTGTGATGGTGCCTCCCCCCCCCCTAAAACCAGTATGCATTCCACAATATCGTATCGCTGGAGGGCAGGAAGAGATTACTGCCACCATCAATGCTTTACAAGAAGAAGGAGTAGTGAGGCCCTCAACATTGCCCTTTAATAGCCCTGTTTGGCCAGTGCAGAAGTCAGATGGCTCCTGGAGGATGACAGTTGATTATTGTTTCTTGAACAAACATGCCCCACCACTTGCTTCGGCAGTTCCGGACATTGTCACCCTTATTGAAAACATTGCTACTAGGAACTCAGGAATATGTTATGCTGTCATTGATCTCGCTAACGTCTTCTTCAGTATTCTTATAGACGAGGTCTCACAGGATCAGTTCACCTTTACCTGGAGAGGACGTCAGTATACCTTCACCCACCTCCCTCAGGGCTATGTACACTCTCCCACTACTTGCCACAGCCTAATTGTCCGTGATTTGGAGACGGTGCCAGTATCGCCTTCCCTCTCAATTCACCATTATATTAATGATGTGATGATCCAAGGGGCCACGGAAGAAATGGTACAGAAAGCATTAAAAGAGGACGCCTGGTTTACTGATGGTAGCAGCCGCTGGGTGAAAGGAAAGCAGAAGTGGAAGGCGGTGGCTTACCATCCCTGGTCAGGAACTCACTTATTGGAGGAGGGGGATGGTGGCTCCAGTCAATATGCTGAGTTGAAGGCGGTCACTTTACCACTAGACCCCCATGATCACCCTCTTCACTTGTTCACTGATTCCTGGGCTATGGCTAATGGACTAGTGGTATGGATGTCTGATTGGCAAAAGAATGACTGGCTGGTACATGACCGCTCAGTATGGGGAAAACAGTTGTGGCAGCTGTTGTGGGACGCTTCCCATCATCGTGAGATAACCGTATATCACGTTGACGCCCATACCAATGCGACGACGAACATGGCACAACATAATGCAGTATCAGATCAGCTTGCCACTATCAGCCACGCCGATACCGTCCCCCTGGCTCGATGGGCACATGAACAGAGTAGCTATTTGGGGGAGAAGGGATCAGCTATGTGGCCTGTACACATGCCTTACCCATCCATCAGAACAATGTCCGCATGGTCGAGCGGACATGCCCAGCCTGCCAGCTTTTGAAGTCCCGCACTGTTCCTCCTCGTCTGCATGGTCGAATAAGACAGGGAGCTCACTCACCTGCAGTCTGGCAAATTGATTACATAGGCCCAATGCCAGATTGTATGGGTAAACGTTACGTCCTAGTAATGATTGACACCTTTTTGCTTTTCCCACCAAGACGGCTGACCAAGCTAGCACTATCCAAGGACTAAACCATTAAATTTCTTGTTATGATGTACCAGAAGTAATTCAGTCTGATAATGGCTCGCACTTCTCCGGGAAGGCAATCTGTGATTGGGCAGCTGACAACAGTATCTTATGGGTCCTTCTTTCTTTGGCTTGGCTTCGCGGATGAAGATTTATGGAGGGGTAGTGTCCACGTCAGCTGCAGGCTCATTTGTGGCTGACAAGTCTGATGCGGGACAGGCAGACACGGTTGCAGCGGTTGCAAGGGAAAATTGGTTGGTTGGGGTTGGGTGTTGGGTTTTTCCTCCTTTGTCTTTTGTCAGTGAGGTGGACTCTGCGGTCTTCTTCAAAGGAGGTTGCTGTCCGCCGAACTGTGAGGCGCCAAGATGCAGGGTTTGAGGCAATATTA